>NW_007733823.1:64761-66574 GCF_000696425.1 Galeopterus variegatus
CCCCCTCCGCCGCAGCCACCTGCGGTCACGTGCCGCCCCGGGGCGGGGCCGGAAGCTGATTCACCCCCAACAGACACGGACGTGGTGCGTGGTCCCGATGGGCCAAAGACCAAGAGCTCCTGGAACGCTGCAGCCCAGAGAGGGACAGTGTTCCTCCTGAGGTCACACAGCGCTCAACAGTTTGGGCACCCCCCTGTTGTCCCAGGGCCTGTGGATGATCCTGCTCCATCCGTAGCTGTGCCCTGTCTTGCAAGTGGGAAGTCTGGGCGGCAAGATACCCAGCTGTCGAGTTGTGAAAGTAGGGTTGGGGTCCTGAGCTGGGAGCCCCCGGGCAGGGATAGGGCACTATCTGACCCCACCTCAGGGGCTTTCACAGAGCAGGTGCCCTGTTCTTGGTCCTGATACTGCTCCCTGCTGGGAGGAGTCCCCCCCACTGGTCCTACATGGTGAGCAGTACTCCGCCTGAACCCTGAGGCAGGGAGGGGCGGCGAGGGCTGCTGTGGGCTGGGGTCAGGCCTGGTTCTCTGCTCCGCGTCCCTGGGGCTTGGGACCTTGGTTATGGGGGGCGTGTGGACCACATCTGAAGGCAGGCTGTCAGGGCGGGACGGCAAAGCCCATTAAACCCGGCTGAACAAACAGCCCCCGCCCCATCGTGTGCCGCAGCCAGTCTGCCAAGGACCTGGGCCAGCCGTCCCCCCGCATCCCTCACCACTCACTCTGGATCTCGGCAGGGCTGGTCTGGGACCCTCAGGACACTCTCTGTGCTGCTGAGGTCTGAGTGGTGACATCTCTAGTCTTCTTGCCCCCTCCACACCTTCCCCAGCACCCTCCCCACCATCCATGTGCTGTCAGACCTCCTTGCGCCTGAGTCTGCTGCCTTAGAGCAGTGACCATTCTCTCACAGGCTCGGCACTCCTGTAGTCCCCATCAGTGACACCTCAAGCCTCGAGTCCTGTAGTCCCTACCATACAGCCCCCACCCTGGCCCCATGGGGGTTTTATGCTGCATTTGAACATAGTGGGCCCAGAGGCCAGTCTCCTGCACAGTCCCCAGCTCCTCCCAGGTACATGCACACATACCTGATCCCCCTACCCAGGGCCAGAGAGAGGAGGTGGCCCAGTGGGAGAGCACTGCCCTGACGTTCCTGAGGCCACCGTGGTCCCCTGGCAAGACTTCTCTGGGCTTCGGCTTCTTCTTTTGCTATTATAGAGACCCTGAGGTTCATGATGGGAGTCCTGGCTGTCAGGGCTGAAAGGCCTTGGGCTCTCCGACCTCTGCAGTTACCTGCTTATAGTTATTCATTCACAGGAAGTTGTAAAAACAAGTGAACAGGGAGGTCGCACACACCCTTCACCCAGTTTCCCCCAATGGTGACGTCTTGCATAACTATAGTACAATAATATCACAGCCAGAAAATTGACAGTGGAATCCACAGAGCTTATTCAGATTTCACCAGTTTTACATGCACTCATTTGTGTGTGTGTACCGATGTGTGCAACCTTACCACATGTGTAGATTCGTGTAACCACCATCACCGTCAACATACAGAACCATCTATCAGCGCAAGGACCTCGCTGTTTACAGCCATATCTATGCACTCCCCACCATCCCTAACCCCTGCCACTGTGGATCTGTTCTCCATCTCTGCAATTGTATCGTTTCAGGAATGCTATATGGATGGAAAATACAGTATGTAACATTCTGGGATCAGCTATTTTTCCCACTCAGCATAATTCTCTGGAGATCCATCCAGAATGTCATATGTATCAATAGTTTGTTCCAGGCCGGCCCGGTGGCGCACTGGAGAGTGCGC
>NW_007733823.1:67061-103990 GCF_000696425.1 Galeopterus variegatus
GAATGTCATATGTATCAATAGTTTGTTCCAGGCCGGCCCGGTGGCGCACTGGAGAGTGCGCCGCTTAGGAGCGCGGAGGCCTCCCGCGGAGGGTTCGGATCCCATGTGGAGACCGGTTCCGCTCACTGGCTGAGCGCGGTGCGGGCGCAATGCTTGGGAGTGCGGAGGCCTCCCGCGGAGGGTTCGGATCGCATGTGGAGACCGGTTCCGCTCACTGGCTGAGCGCGGTGCGGGCGCAACACCGAGGGTTGCAATCCCGTTGCCGGTCAGTAAAAAAAGGCAAAAAAGGGAAAAAAAAAAAAGTTTGTTCCTTTTTATTGCTGACCACTGTTCCATGATATGGACGTCCCACAGGAAAAAAAAAAAAAAGTTTGTTCCTTTTTATTGCTGACCACTGTTCCATGATATGGACGTCCCACAGTCTGTTTAACCATTTCGACAGTTGAAGGACATATGGGTTGTTTCCAGTTTTTGACTGTTACAAATAAAGCTGATATGAACATTCATATCCATATTATGTCTATAAACATCAGGCTTCATTTCTCTGGGATAAATGCCCAAGAGTGCCATTCCAGGGTCCTATGGCGGTTGCCTGTTCATTAACAAACTGCCACACTGTTTTCCGGAGTGCCCGCACCATTTTACATTCCCTCCACGATGTGTGAGTGATCAACCATTTTATTCTGCCAACGTGTGGTGTTACCACTGGTATTTTATTATGGCCTTTCTGATAGGCGTATAATACCTGTTGTGGTTTTAATTTGCACTTTTCTGATGGCTAATGTCATTGAATATCTTTTCATGTGCTTATTTGCCATCTGTCTGTCCTATTCAGTGAAATGTCGTTTGCCCATTTTCTAAGTGGATTATTTTTCTACTGTTGGGTTTTGAGAGCTCTTTCTATGTTGTAGATAGAGTCTCTGTTGGGTATGTGGGCTGCACGTTCTTCCTTCCAGCCTGTGGCTTGTCTCTTCATCCACCTCACTGGTGTCTTGCACAGAGCACAAGTTTTTTAATTTTGATGAGGTCCAACTTACCAGTTTTTGCTTTTATGGATCATGCTTTTGATCAAGTCTAAGAACTTTTTACCTAGCCCTAGGACCTGAAGATCTTCTATTTTTTTCCCCAAAAGTTTGATAGTTTTTTACATTTTACATTTAAATCTGCAATCTATTTTGAGTTCATTTTTGTATAAGGTGTGAAGTTTAGGTTGAAGTTAAGTTTTTGGCCTACAGATGTCCCCAGCAGGGTTTTTACAGAGGAGAAAACAGCCTCAGAGACCTTAAATAATCACCCAGCATCACACAGCAAGGAATTGGGAGAATTGGACTCGAACCCGGGCCTATGTACCTTTCTCCTGCTCCTACTGTAATGACAGCGTCTAGGCTGGCTCCCAAAGATGGGCCAGGCCTGGTTGGGGTTGGGGAACACCTTTATTACTCCTCAGGGCAGTGTTTGCAGTGGCCTGCTTGGGAGAGAATCATAGTCAGTCAACAAGCACTGTTGGGGCCCAGGCCTCCTCCCGAGGCCCCATAGTCATAGCCTGGTAGACAGGCAGACAGATGCAGGCCATAGAGTTATTGGTGCCATAGAGGCCATTGCCCCAAAGCCTGGGGAGCCCAGACATCCATGATGAGTTGAGAGGAATGAGTATGCATTCGTTCCCTGAGTTTATGAAGGTGGAAAGGTATTCTAGGGAGAGGGAACAGCACACCCACAGGCCCAGAGGTGTCCAAGAGAGCCTGGGGTGCCAGCGGTCTGGGTGAAATTGGCAGGGGTGAGGGTGGTGGAGAAGTGGGTGGAGAGCACAGTTAGGGCCTCATGATACCCTTGCAGTGGACGGAGAGTGCAGAATGGCTGTGAGCAGGGAGGAGTGTGGGCAGATCGGTGGTTTTGGACGCTCCCTCTGCTGGTTTGTAGGGGACTGGGTTAGAGGGGAGCAAGCAGGTGGTGCGGTCCCCAGTAATCAAGTGAGACTTGGCATTGGCTGTGGGGAGGGACGACATGGGGGCAAGGAGAGAGCAGCTCCCAGGGTTCTGGTGTGGACAGGGGCGGAAGAGGTGACTGGATCATGTTGGATCAGTCACGGATTAATGGGTTAACGAGTTAATGGATTAATGGGTTATCCTGGGAACAAAACTGGTGGCTTTATAAGAAGAGGGAGACCTGAGCTGGCATGTGAACACGCTCTCACCACCTGGGACTCTGTAGAGTCCCTACCAGGAGAAGGCTCTCAGCAGACATGCCCCCTTGATCATCCTGGACTTCCCAGCATCTAAAGCAGTATGAAATAAATTCCATTTCTTTATAATTTACTTAGTTTCAGGTATTCTGTCATAAGTAACAGAAAACAGACCCAGCCAGCATCTCTGTCCTTCACGGTGAACACCTACTTTTCCAGGTCAGAACACAAGACTTTCCGTAATTTATTATCTCTATATGTTCAGTTACATCCTAAGTGAGTCACAATCTTCCTCTTAGTCCTGTGATCTGCACTCCCTATGCCATTTGACCTGTGGGTTCTATCAGAAGCCAGGACCTCCAACCTCACTCTGTATCGTGAGGGGGCTCAGGACCCCAAGTTACTCTGCACTCAGGGCACGTATCCACACAGAGAACCCACACTGAAGAGCAAAACTCACTGGGAAACCATATGTGTCAAATGCACGTGCCCTGTGTGCCCCAGGGATGATGTGGCCATGGAAGGACAACTCAGAAGTCAATCTTCACTGGGCTGAAGCCCACATTCCAAAGGCCTGTTTAGGAAAACTGTGCACTCAAACCTGTGCACTGTGGAAATAAACACTTACGGAAGGTTGGAATGTGTGAAAAATGTCCTTACTTGTGTGTTTATGGAAAACACTTGGCAAGTATTTGCTATAAATGCTTCTTGTAAATGAGGGCCAGCAGGAAAATGTATGAGACGACAGAAGCCAACTCCCACAGCACAGGAATGTCCCCTTCCACGTACTCCACAGGCTATCTCCTCTCCACCCTCCAGTCACCCACAAACGAGGCCTCAGGAATCTGGGTGTGTGAGACGGGGACAGGGGTGCAGAGACGGGGCCATTTGCAAAGGGCCTGCAGAGCTCCTCATCCCACGCTGGAGTGCAGAAAGAGGAACCTACCCGTGTTTCCTAGGTGATAAGGCCCCCTAATCGGATCTCCTTCCCCTTCATGCATATTGGAGAGCAGTTCTGATGCCAAGTCCCCTGTTGCAGCTGGAAACATGCCGTAATAACTTCGTATAGCATACATTATACGAAGTTATACGATGGAGCCAGCAGTGCCCAGAGGCGGTGCCCCATGCTGGGAGCCTGGAATGGGCTGTATAAACTCAGGAAGAAACTCCTGACTCCGGCTTTCTGAGCCATTATGTGGCTGTGACGCCTCACCTGTCCCTCCCAGGAGGGTTGGGCCCTCCAAGGGCCAGAGCCAGCCAGTCCAGGCCCAGAGTCCATCAAGAGGGGCCCATCACCTGCCCTCTGACTCTTGAACCCTTGTGGCCTCATCCTGCCCTGGGCCCCTGGGCTCTGTCCCAGGTCTGACCGTTTGTCCTGGGCAAGTTACGTCCTTTCTGGTCCTGCAAAACTGAACGGGGTGGAGGCGATAGGGTAGGGCAGCTGGATCTAACTATTTCTGAACCCCGTCATCACTCTCTCTGGGGTCCTTTCTCCCTCTCCACTTCTCCTCCTGTGCATTTCCTTCCTCCTCCCACCACTCACTCCCTTATTCATTCAGCGAGCTTCACAGAACAGCTCTGGGCCCAGCCCTGGGCTGGGTGATACCCAGGACTTGGAGGTGATTCAAACCCAGTGTCTGCCCTTGGGGAGCTCCCGGTCTGGTGGGGAAGGGAGAATATATAAACAAACAAGCAAGCGTGATTCAATCCTTGGCCCCAGGAGCCCTCGGGAGGAAGCCGCCACTGCCTGGGGGGTAGGAGGGGAGAGGGACGCCTCAGAGGACAAGCCCTCTGCAGTGGGCCTGGAAGCAGGGGGCAAACAGGGGTGGGTGGGGTGGTAAGTGGATGAGCGCATTGGGAGGAGGGAGGCGTCTGCGAGGCACGGAGGCGTCCAGGGCTGGGTGTGTGAGAAAATGCAGGCAGCTCCGGCTGCGGGTGCCTGGCGCAGGGTGGGAGTGCTTGGTATCACCCCCATTCTAAAGATGGGAAAATCGAGGCTCAGAGAGGTTAAATGCCCTGGTTAAGGTCATGTGGTAAGAACGCTGCAAAGCTGGGCTTGAAACCCAGTTAATCTGCCTGCAGAGCTTGTCCTCCTAGCCGGTGCTGTATCACCTCCTGAGAAAGGCCACCCGCTTTCTCTTCCACATGCATCCTGGGTGCCAGGCCCTTTTACAAACCACTTCTCATTGAACGCTGTGAAGTAGGATTATTGGCTCCATTTTACAGATGGGGAAACTGAGGCACGGAGAGGGGAAGTCCAGGGTTACAGAGTGACTGACATACAAACCAACATAAGCCCAAGTCCACTGCTTACTCTGCCAGGACCGGGAGTTCAGGACTCCCCCATACCTGCAGGCATAAGTTCCCATCTTCTGCCCCCCCCAAGACATTGCAGGCCGACAGGTAGAACTATGGGGCATGTATCAGCTTTTTTCATGTTTCTTGTGGCAGCAGCAGCCCTGACGGTCTGATACCGGGTGGTGAGTTCCCCATCACAGGACGTGTACAAGTAGGAGCAACTTAACAAGGGGCGTGGGAGGTCCCACCTTAAGCAGAAGAGGAGGCAGCTTTCTGAGCCTTTTGCAGCCGAGCCTGTCCTCTCTGGGTTCTCAGGTGCTCGAGTTCTCCCTGCCCCCCCCCTCACCCCCCTCCTTGGAAGCTTCCTGGTCCCTCAAGTCCCACCCCTGTTCCTCCCTCTTCTCTGTCTCTCCCTCACTCCCTCTCTCCTGCAGAGCCCAGGCCCAGGGGACATGAGAGCACCAACCAGGGATTAGATTTTGGCTCTGCTACTTGCTGGCCGAGATATTTGGGACATGTCACTTCCCTGCTCAGTGCCTTGGTGTCCTCATTTGTAAATTGAAGATAATGGCACCTACCCACCCCTCAGCGTTGTTGCTGGGATTAAACATAATAACGCAGGGAAACTGCCTGGTGCAAAACTCGGCCTTGTTGTGGTTCCCACCTCTGGTCCTTGCCTTCCTCTCTGAGCTGAGGGCGGGGTGGGGGGACTTGTGAAGCCCCCCAGCACTGACACCCAGCCATCTTTGGGCCGCAACCCCTCTCTAGGCCTTGTCTGAGAAATGGGTGGAATAAGCCCAAGCAAGACAGGGGTGGTGGAGAAATGTTTTGGGGAAAACCATGATTTAACTCACTTTCCTTTGGCCCATCCCAGTCAGTCTGACAAGTGAACAGAGAGGGCCACGGGTTACCTGGGAGTCACATAGCGAATCAGACACAGAACCAAAGGAAGGCAACCCAGCCAGGCCCTAAATAAATAGCTCTCTAAGGCTGAGCCCTCAGGAAGGGGCCCCATGTTAGGCTTATCCTAGGGCAGGGGTAGAGGACAGATGGGCAGGGAGTCTGCAGAGGTGGAGGTGCTTAAATGCTTAAAGAAACATCGCAAGAGTCCTTGGAGACAGACGCAGACCAAGGCGCAGAGAGGGGAGGTGAGCACCCTGAAGGCGCACAGCACTGAGTTGGCAGTCGAGCATCCTTCCACCTCCTTTGGGCTCTCCACACAGCCCTCCTGAGCCCATGACTCCCAGAAGGCTTTGCACGGCAATGCCTCCCCCACCTCCATAGGGACCCTGCATTCATTTTCAGGCAAGAGCCGGGTGGGTTTTTTTCCTCCCTCTCTGGGGAGCTGCATCTCTCTTTTTCCACAGAGCCAATGAGCGAGGGGACCCACCGTGACTGCTGGGGCCCACCATGCACAGGAAGTGACAGGAATTTCCAGAGGCTGGGCCACTCAAGGCTGGGGTGGGGTGGGTGCCCTGCCAGGGTGTAACCTCTAGCAGAGGGTCCCTCCCCAACCTTCCTCACCACCCCACCCCTGCCACCCCGAGGTTCTGCCTCTGGCCTGCCGTGGGTCCCTGGGCAACTCGCTTCCCTTCTCTGAGCTTCCGTTTCCTCCTCTGTCAAATGGGTTAGTAATCCCTCCCTCCAGTGAAGTCAGGGGTGTGAAAGTGCTTTGTCAACTGCAGGCTCTGCAGAAACGAGAGTAATAGCATCAGCAGCACACGTGATCACAGCCCGCACTGGTGCTGCCAGCCAGCCGCAGGCTCAAGCAGCAGACCCAGAAGTCCCTGCAGCTCGCCTCGGCCTCCCCAGGCCCCTGTCGTGGGGTCTCACTGACCTCAAACACCCTCAGCTCCTCTGCCTGCAGCCCTCTCTCTCAGGAGGCCCATGGTGCTGATGGGGGGCCTCAGACAGCAGGGCACAGGCAGGAGAGGCTCCCGGGGGCCAGGGCAGGGTCACAGCAAGCCCCCGTGCCTGACCCCCAGGTCTGCGAGGGCTGATGATCGCAGTGATGCTGGCCGCGCTCATGTCGTCGCTGACGTCCATCTTTAACAGCAGCAGCACGCTCTTCACCATGGACATCTGGAGACGGCTGCGGCCCCGTGCTGGCGAGCGGGAGCTGCTGCTGGTGGGACGGTACCGTGGGTGGAGCTGTCACCCCCGGGAGCGGCTGAGTAGTTCCAGCCAAGTGACCAGCCTTTGTGCCCCCACCAGTGGCAGGCTTGGAGGGATGGATAGGAATTTGCCAGGTGGAGCACGGATGCCAGGAAGGAGGCGAGAGAAGAGACCAGAGTCCTGTCTGTCCACCTCCCGCAGTGCTCTCCCGTCCACCCTTCATGGTCACAGCCCTCATCGGGGCTGCATCTCTCACCCCGAGCTGGATCCCTCTTCAAGGCCCAACCCTCCCTTCTCCTTCCTTCCCAGAGACTCTCTTTCTCCCCCAAATCTGAGCCCCTAGCTCTCCTGATGATTCTCAGCTGCCCCAAGCCAGACTCAGGACTGGCCACACTCAGACCACAGCTGTCGCCCTGGCCCCCAGGTCCCTGGCCCCACTGAGCCCATTCCCTCCTAGCCCTGCTTGTCCTCTCCTTATTCACCTCAGCAACTCACCTGGTCTTCCTAGACTCTGCCCAAGTGTCCCCTCTTCCATGCAGCCCTCCCTAATACCCCCAACCAAGGAATCAACCCCTCTCCCCTCTATGCCCTGGGGGACAATTGCCAGATTCCTCCCACAGCACATGCAGCCAATTACAGGTCTGACTGATCTCCCCAACACCGCTCCCATGGGGCTGGGCACTCAGTGAGGATAGGGGCCCCTAACAATTGCCAGATTCCTCCCACAGCACATGCAGCCAATTACAGGCCTGACTGATCTCCCCAACACCGCTCCCATGGGGCTGGGCACTCAGTGAGGATAGGGGCCCCTCCGTCGCCATATCCACGTCTGGTCCCAGCCATGTATCCGGGAGCCCTGTAGGGGTACACACGGCCATGGATGATGAGGGTTGGTGTCTCTGAGTGTGTGCACGTGTCTGTGCACTATTTGGGCCCTCTCCCACCCGTCCTTCTACCTCTGATCCATGTGACCCCCGCCCTGCTGGTTGAGGGGTCCAGACGTCTGGTGCTCAGCTTGGCCAATGGTGCACCCTCCAGCCAGGAGTCCAGCACGCCCATCCTCAGGGTGGGGTCTCCCAGGAGCTCCAGGCATTTGTCCCAGTGATGCAAAACAGCCAGCTTCTGTGGGAAGGGCCCTGTTGGGACATGCCAGACACGGGCGAGTGTGAGCTCATCTGCAGGCTCATGGCCTCCTCCAAAACAAGGGCCTGTCACCTCCTGCCGGCCAGGACACTTCCCAGTCAGCACATCCTGGGCATTTGACCTCTTGGCCACCTCTCCCGCTCTGGTTCCCCTGCCTCTCCTCAGCTGCTGTGTGGCCTGGGGGGGACCCTGCTCCTTTCTGACCACAGTGTGTGTGTTGGCCCTTTGGCCTGGGACACTGGTGGGCCTGTACCCAGCTAGTGGCCCTCGTGTCCCCTGCTAATGTGCCTGCTCCCACCAAAGCCAAAGTCCTGCCCTGGTGTCCCCTCTGTGCCTGCTCACCCTCCCAACCCCCTTCCCCTTGACCTACTTCTTACCCCTCTGCCCCTGCCCCTCCCAGGCCCTGCCTACCAGGCGTTCAGCCTCCCTGTGGGGCAGGGCACAAGGCTGTGTGACGCTGGGCAGTTTGCTCACCCTCTCTGGGCTCCAGTTCTTTCAGCTGCCAGTTCAGTGGAGGACAAAGGGCACAGTGCCAGGTGTCAGGCTGGGTTCAGCTCTGCCACCCCCCCTCCTGAAGCACTGGGACACCCTCCAACACCTCCAGCCACTCAGACGCCATCACAGCCCCCTGCCTAAAACACTCCCATTTAAGCGGGGCTTCCTAGGCCCCATGGGGTCTTGGGTCTCTGGTAGGATGCAGCAGCACGACCACAGCCTCAATCAAGGAGATGTGGGACTTACAGAGAGGGGTCAACAAAGCAGAGCCAGGCGTCTCGGGAGCAGGCTATCATGGGGCAGGGACAGGCAGGGGCAGGCAGGGGTGTGCCAGTGACCCCAATGGTCTCATCAGGTTAGGGGAGGCCAGAGGAGCTGTTATAGGCTGGGCTGGGGGAGGGGGAGGAGCAGCGGTGACCTCACCCCTGGACCCTGACCTTTGCTAGCTCCAAGCCCCTGCGCTCCAGCCCTTCTCTCCCTCTATTTCCCTCCCCTGCTGTCCCTGCTGTCTGCTGTTCTCTGCTGCTCAGTGCACAGAGGGCCAGGCCTTCCCAGTACCCTGCATTGAGCTGGGCAATAAGGGGGACTCAGAGAGATCTCAGACCCCCCATCTTGAAGAGCTCCCCTGTGACCATGGCTGCAGGTGATAAAGGGGACCATTCATGGTGACGGCAGTGTAGGAGCGGGTGGGCTCGTGAAGGTTCCTTGGAGGCTGAGGAGGGTTTGCAGGGGGAGTTGGGGGAGGGCATTCCAGGCAGCAGGAATGGCCTCTGGGTTTGGGGGCACCTCTGGCAGCCTGGGGGCAGCTGAGTGGGAAGCAGGAGCCTGGAGGGCGGTCAGAAGCCAGGCCCGGCTGCAGTGGCCCCAGCCTGCGCAGAGATGCTCGGCCTGGTCTTGGGCAGTGGAAGCCTGTGTGTGGAGGGTGGGGTGCGACAGCGCTAATGGAGGCCCGCCTGTGCCTTTGAAGAGGGCAGTGCCCGCCCGCCTGCCAGGCTGAGGGTTAATTAGCCTTAATCAAGGCAGCACCTTCTTCCTCCACCCTCTCCCTCAGGCCTGAAGGGAAGAAAGGGAGGCAGGCGGCGGGCAGCGGAGGACCCACCCAGCTGCACATGCAGCTTCTGTCACCCCTGCCAGCCTGGTGGGGTTCCAGCGGGTCTCACCCACCACCCACCTTGGGGGTGAGGGGCACCAACTGCCCAGGACACGGATGAGGGGCACTCAGCTAACAAGCAGCAGACAGACACCGTGCCCCAGCCCTGTCCCTTTATCTGGGCCCCACACCCCTTCAAGGCTCTGGGGGTGTCCCTCCTCCTGGAAGCCCTCCTAGATTGATGTTTCCTCTGGGCTCAATCGGCCCAGCCCTGAGGACAGGTGACAGGCTCGTCTCTTTTCTGTGCTGGACTCTGAGTGTGGGCAGGCACCGGGGCCTGTTCATCGCCAAGTCGGGCTCCTAGCGCAGTGCCCCACGCTCTGGTGGGCTCCTGCCAATGGTTTATTGCCGGAAGGAGCAAAGTATGTCCAGGCTGTGGAGGGCTCTCAGCCTAGCACGGAGGAGGGCAGGCAGGAGCTGACAGGAGGCTTGGAAGCAGGGTGGGAAGGGGGCTCACACTGGCTGGCCGGAAGCACTCAGGATCCGTAGCTGGGGAGTCCTGGCCACCGCCGCCTGGCTCCAAACCTCACTCTTAGGACGGAGGTTGCCTGTGACAGACGAGTCAACAGCCAAGGGCTGCAGGGGTGGGGTGCACCAGCTACAGGTCCCAGCTCCTGCCAAGGCCTGGGACCAGATGTGCTAGAGAGCTGACAGCGGGCCATTCACAGTCACCAGATGTTTAGCGAGCACGCACTGTATGCAGGCGGACATGGCCGGGAAGGAAAGAGATGAAGCCCTGCCCTCCCGGAGCTTCTGGTTGGGAGGGGGAGACAGACAACCATGCAAATGTGCACTAGAGGTTAGGACAGGGTCCTTGAGGGGGGAGACAAATGGGAGACCGTTGGTGGCCGTGGAGGGGCGCTCTACCGGCTGACTCAGTGTAGACCCCAGGGGAGGGAGGAATAGCCAACGCTGAGTTGGGGCTGTACCTGCAGGCGACAGGGAGCCATGGGAGGGTTTGGAGCAGGGGCAGGCCTGGCCAGGCCACCGGTGGAGTGAACCAGAGGCCAGGGAGTAGGCAGGAGCTGGGGCAACGCGGGACAGACTGGGGAGCAAGTCCTACAGACTGGGGGAGGTGGGGGTTGGAGAAGGGTCTCGGTGAAGTCTGCTACCCACTGCCGCCCGCAGGCTGGTCATCGTGGTGCTCATCGGCATAAGTGTGGCCTGGATCCCCGTCCTGCAGGGCTCCAACAGCGGGCAACTCTTCATTTACATGCAGTCAGTGACCAGCTCCCTGGCACCCCCAGTGACCGCAGTCTTCATCCTGGGCATCTTCTGGCGGCGTGCCAATGAGCAGGTGGGGACGGGACAGGACCAGGGGTCAGGTGCAGTGGGGAGGCCTCAGCCTGTCCCCACAGATGTGCTGCAGCATGCTCAGATCCCCCCCTGCTGCTCCCGTGCTGTGTTGGGGGGGTGGCTGGTCTTCCTCCCACAGCCCCACATGCCCCGCCTCCCTTCTCCCCAGGGGGCCTTCTGGGGCCTGATGGCAGGGCTGGCGTTGGGCGCCACGAGGCTGGTCCTGGAATTCCTGTACCCGGCCCCACCCTGTGGTCACTCCGATGTGCGGCCCGCCATCCTCCACAGCATCCACTATCTGCACTTTGCCGTCGCCCTCTTCATGCTCAGTGGTGCTGTTGTGGTGGCCGGGAGCCTGCTGACTCCGCCCCCCCAGGGTGTTCAGGTGAGCCTGCCCTTACCCCTGACCCCTGCATGTCATCCCTGACCCTGACCCCTAACAATTTTGACTCTAGTCCCATTCTGATCCCTGACCCTCTCTGACTTAAGAATTGTCCCCTAACACTGGCTGGCCCTGACCCCTGTCCCTTTTTGAATTCAGCTGCCATCTTTTTATCACTGACCCCTGACCCTGTCTGGGTCCACCTCCATCCTGGGACACTCCATCCTCCTGTTCCTTGCAGATCGAGAACCTTACCTGGTGGACCCTGGCTCGGGACCTGCCCTTGGGAGCCAAAGCAGGTAAGTAGACGACTGTCGCTTCCCACCCTAAGGCTGGGCTGGAGGCATGGGCACCAGTGTGACCTTGTGTCCCTGTCCCTCTCCAACCCCCTCCAGGTGACGGCCAAATGCCCCGGAAACATGCCTTCTGGGCCCGTGTCTGTGGCTTCAACGCCATCCTCCTCCTGTGCGTCAACATCTTCCTCTACGCCTACTTCGCCTGATGCTGGGCAGGAAGGCGGGAGCCCTGAGTCCTGAGGCCCACCCCCATTCCCTGAGGACACTGAGGCCCAGAGAGGGCCGGACTCCCCTCACTGCCACACAGCGGGGCAGTGCCCAGGCAATGCCCAGGGCCTGGCTGAGCCAGTAAAGCAAGAGCCCTGAAAAATTAGGGGGGAATGGGAAAAAAGAGTGTGATATTTCAAAAATAGCACCAAAGTAGTCATAACTGGATAGAAAATTAAATTTCTGATGGACATCCTTATATTGGTTTTGTCGTTTTTATTTTGAATACACAGGCATAGGTCAGGAGCAGCGTAATTTGCCAGGGCTCAGGGCTCTACGGGTCTTGGGCCAGCCCTGGACAGAGGGAGAGCCCCCCATACCTACAGCAGGGGGCCCCCCTCAAGAGACTGCAGCCACCTCCATGGCATGTCTCTCCATCCCCACCTGCTCCCAGCTGCCAGAGGGAGCCTCTGTCCCTCCCTGCTCACCATCCCTCCACCATCAGCCTGGCATTTAAGGCCTTCCCAAGTCCCACCTCACTTTTCCTGCTTCCAAAGGTGCCCAGGCTCTGGGAGGTGCTGCTTAGCATCTCCTGATGGTTGCACATTCCTTCTGGATATTCTGCCTTTTCTCAAGCTGTGCCCCTACCTATGCTGCCCGCCCCATTCTGGATCCTGTTCGATCTCCAAAACCTGGCTCTGGCCCCAACTTCCCAGCTGGTTTGCAGGTTTCTCTGTCTCCTCCTGGGCCTTAGCCTGGGCAGAACCTGAGCCTCAACAAACAAGAGCCAGTGCAGCCTGGTCTCCCACGGATGGGCCAAGGCTTCCCCCTTGTCTGTGCGTGGGCCCAACAGGAGAGGAGCCGCTGCCTCCATGTTCACCACCTCCTGCCCCTTTCTGAGGGTCTCAAGGCCTCTAAGGGCCCCTCCCTAATGTGCCTGTGGTAAGGGCCAGCGTGCTGGACGCTCCAGGTGGAGCCCGCAGTCATGGGGCTGCCGAGAAGTTGGTGTCCACCTGCAGTCTGTCCAGAGAATCCAGGTCAGCAAGTGTGCAGCCCGTCCTTAGGGGCTGAGCCACCTTCCCAATATCTGGAACGATTCCAGAGGCCTTTCGAGGGAGGGGCAGGAAGGCCTGGCGTGTGGTCAGCCCAATGCAAACGCACCCACCGAGCCCAGGGTTCCTTGGCTTGAGCCCCCAGTGGGTGGAACCTAGGAGTCCCCAACCCTCCAGGAGGAGGATGCCATTGACAGGAGTGGGCGGGGCTCCGCGTGCCCCACCCTCTGACGTCAGGCTCTGGCCAATGGGAAGTGGCCAGTCAGGAAGTCCTGGGAGCCACCCCCCCCCCCCCGTGGTCACTTAAGGCAGCGGTGGTTTGGGGGCGCTGGGGGACCATCCCGCTTTGTTTGGAGTGGCCGGAGGCAGTTAGGAGCCCACATTGAGTCCGAGGCCTTCGCTGGGCCCTGTGTGGCCTCGGGTGGGGTGCCCACGTCGTCCCTCTGGACCTCAGTTCTGGCTCCGCCTGCCACGCCCCACACCGGTCACAGGTGCACGGGCTGCACGTAGCTCCGCGGGAAGAAGCCGACGCGTCCGCAGCACCGGCCCTGCCACCAGTGGGGGTCCGGGCGCTCCAGGACCTCGATAATGTCACCGCGGCGGAAGCTGAGCTGTGAGGGGTCCTGGGCCGAGAAGTCAAACTGGGCCTGGGCAAAGCAGGCCCGGGGCGGCTGCGAGGGGAGGAAGTGGTTAGTGGGGCGCCCTCAGACTCTCCCTGCGGAGGACCCCCGAGAGAAGTGATGGAGAGGTGACTTGCCGCAGCTGGGGAGGAGTCTTGGAGTAGCATTGGAGCTGGACTTTGAGGCTGCCTCCAAGTCCAGATCGGTGGTCGTTCCACCCCATGGGCCTCCTGTGCAGGCAAATGCTGCATCTACATCGGACCTCCCTGGTGTCCCAGCTGGGACTATAGAGCTGGTGGGTCAGGGCCCTTAGTCCTGGTCCTCAGGGCTGGACTTTGGTTAGGTCCCTGCCTCTCTTGGGGTCTCATTTTCCTGGCTCTGCAGCAGCCCTCATAACTTTTGATTTCAGACCATGGAACCACATGAATGGTTATAAACTATAAAGTGATGTGCAGCTATGAACTGTGTTTGCTGCTGTTGGCTTTTGGTCAGACGTTGAGGGAGAGGACTGTCACTTGGAGCTTCTGCCAGCTCACAGGCCTGAGTTCCAGTCCCATCTATGCCCTGTGTGTGATCTTGAGTACATCCCTGCCCTTGGTGGGACTCAGTTTCCCAACCTGTGCATCATGGCAGCTGGACAGGAGCCCCCTGTAACACATCTGCTCGGCACTTGACTATTACACCCAGCGTCCTAGCCCTGCCTGCCCCACTGGGATCTCAGCTCTGAGCCTGCAGAATCTCATCCAGCATGGGTGATAGGATCAGCAGAGAGGCTGTAATTAGCAGTTCTCTGCCCAGGAAAGAGGAGACGTCTTGGGTCCCAGGGAACGGAGCCGGCTCTGGAGTTGCCCCACAGGGTGGGTGACCCCAGGGCACAAGCCACAATGAGGTGGTGGGTGTAGGGGAACCCTCAGTCAGCCCCCCAGCTCCATCCTGTCTCCCTCACACTTTCCCAGGGCAGAGCTGGCCCAGGCGCGGGATGGAGGTCTAGGAGACAGAGGCCTAGCTGAGAAGGACAGTCCCCGAGATTGGGAGCTCACAGCTGACCTCGGCCCTCGGGGTCAGGCAGAGGAGGCCAACACAGGATGCACTAGTGAGCGTCTTCTGAGACACTGTTTGACTCTCCTGGCATATCAGACCCCAGGGCTCATCTGGACAGAGGGGAAACTGAGGCCCAGCAAAGGATGAACTGGCCCTTAGGTCACATGGCAAGGTGGTTGGAAGGTGGGACAGGGGACAGGGCAAGACTGGACCTTCTCTGCAGTGGTCAGTCAGCCCCCTCCCCAGACCTTGGCCTTGGCCATACGCCCTGTACCTTCTGCAGAGCCCAAGTCCAAGCCTTGACCTCTAGCCCCAGGCCTTGCCAACGCCCCCTTCCTAGGAGAACAGCATGTCAGGGCTAATAACCCTGTTGGCTGTGTCGTCATCCTAATGAGGATGAGAGCTGGTCCTCTGGGCCCCTTGATGAAAGGGCTGGATGGCAAATTGCTGTTATTGTGAGGACAAGGGGCGGGTGGACTGCCCCCCACACCCAGTGCCCGGCCAGGACCTCGCCCACGAGCACTCACACTGCCCCACACCCCGCCCACGGCCAGCTCAGCTCCTCAGGGAGCAGAAACCCGTACTGAAGCTGCTGGGTATGTGGCCTCAGATGAGTCACATCACTCTCTGAGCCTCAGTTTCCTCATCTGTGTAATGGGAATGGTGAGGCTCCAAGAGTACAGAGACCAGCTTGGTATGTGGTACTCAGTAGGTTCAGCAGGTGTCTGCTCCTTCAACAAACATTTATTGAGTACCTACTGTGTGCCACACACCATTATAGGAGCTTAGAATAAGACAGACGCAGTTGGCCCGCATGGAATTTCCATTCTGTCCCTTCCTTTTCTTTCCCTCTTCTCCTTTCCCACCCTTGCTTGTCTCACTGCAGCCACCACCAGGACAGAACGTTAGACCTGGGCTGGACCCTCCTCCTGCATCACCAGGCTGCTGGGCGAGAAAGGGAGGCCGGGCCTGAACCTGGAATCGGTGTCAGCCTCTCCCCCGCACCCCTCGCAGATGGCAGGAGATGCAGAGAGGCTCACGTGGGCTGGTCCCCGCCTGCCCCCACCTCCTGTCCCCTACCTTGAGCAGGGGCTCCTCGTCCTGCAGGAAGATCTGCCGCTTCTTGGCAATGGTGGTGGTGCGGTAGAAGTCAACCAGCTCGTTGAGGGAGTTGAACTTCTCTTCCCACAGGAAGTATTTCCCCGAGGCCTCTCGTAGCACCTTGAAGTGCTGCACCTGGTCCCCGTAGCTAGAGGACAGGACCCATGGCCACCTCAGACCATGGCTCTCCCAGCCCGACACAGTCCCAGTGCTCCCGTTTCATTACCACCTGGAACCAGGCCTTTTCTCACGGTGAGACCTGGAGTCAGGATCAGGTACATGTGGGGGAGACCCCACTGACCTGGCTCCACATAAGACCTGGGGAATCTCCCCGGCAGTGGAATATGGGGCTAAGGGTGTGAGCTCTGGACCAGGACACTTTCTTGCTGTGTGACCTTAGGCAAGACACTGAAGTTCTCTGACCCTCAGTTTCTTTATAATACCTCCCTAATGGATAAGTGTGTGGAAAATGCCTACTGTGGCTTACGGACAACGTTAAGTGGGTACTCGGAGTCAGTGGCGATCAGACAGCATCTCTTCCACATCCCCCTCAGTGCTGACATTCTCTCCCTCCCCTGCCCCTTTCCCATCCCTGCAGTCCCTTGGGGAGCAAGTCTGAAGATCATCCTGACTCAGACCAGAGCCTGCTGGTGTGACAGGAACTCAGGTGTGTTGCATCTTCACATCCCCCCTCCCCCAAGAACCTTCTATGGCTCCCCATTGCCCTCAGGATAAAATCTTTACCCTTTAGACTCAAGATCTGGCTCTGATGGCATGTCCAACCTCACTTCCTCGTATCCTCTCTGATGCAGTCAGCAGGCCCCTTTCTCTTCTCCTAGCCTCTGCCCAGCCTTCCCACCCAGTACCACTAAATCATCCGAGGTACCTTCCAGCCCAGCTGAGCAGATAGCCTGCTCTCCCCAAACTGGCCAGCGGGGTGGAGCCTGTCCTGGCTGGGACTGGGCAGAGAGACCTGCCCCGCGCCTCCCACACTAGATCAGGGCATGCAGGGATGAGACTGGAGGTAATGGTGGCAAGAGTTGGGACAGTGGGAAGACACAACTGTTGTGATTCCCTCCCTGCCCAGAAGTAAATTGGGCCCTTTGTGTAGTGGGGAAACTGAGGCCCAGAGTGCAGCCTCAACCTGTCAAGAGCCACACTGCAAGCAAGGCTGGAGCTGGGGCCACATCTGAGCTTATATCCGTACAGTGTGGCTCTAACTCACTCTCCGCTTGGCTATCATCATATAACCAGCCCTCTCTCCCTCGTCCTCTCTGCCTGGCCAAACCTTAACATCCCTCCCATCTGCAGTCAGCCCGCCTGGACTTGCACCCAGCCCATGTCCTCACCTGCCACACAGAAAGCACTGGCGCCCTCCTCACAGATGAAGAAAGGTAGAGAGGCCTGGGACTGGGGACAGTGCAGGCTCCACCAACGGAGCTGCCCTGGCCACGCTGGGGGCCATGGGGAGAACACAGAACAGCCCCAGCTCCCAACCTGGAAGAAGCCAGTTTAGGAGCTCAGGGGAGAGTGTCCTGTTCAGGTTTCTGGTGGCGCTGAGAGCCAGGAAAGCCTGGGCACCGGTGGCCAGCCAGGCGGGGCCAGGTTGCGGGCACCAGGATGGCCGTTGGGAGGGAGAGGCCCCTTCATCAGTTTTGTTCACATTTGGGGCTAAATGAGATCCGACCACCAGTCCAGAGACCCGATGGTGTAAAAAAAAAAAAAAAAACCCAACACACCTCCTGGGTTCTAAATTAAAATCTCCTTAAACAATTTGGATGCAGCTCATTTGCAAGCTGGGGTTCCCCGCAGCCTGAGTTCCTTCAGGCCTACAATTCTCCAGAACAGGGGGTGGTGTCCGTCACCCCCAGCTGCCCAGACCTGTCGCACTGTCTGCCCCTTCCCTGGCTGCAGTTCACTGCCTCCGCCTCTCAGCCCTGGGGCTGTCGTGCTGCTTCATTTCAAGATAAAGACTGAAGATAAAGGCTACTTCCCTCTGGTGCATGAGGTGTAGGGAGAAGCAGGATCCCCCCACCACGCCCAAGCCAAGGGATGCAAAGCACGCAGGGCCTCTGTCTCCACTTCTCAACACACCCCCAGGCCTTTGCACACGCTCCGTCCTGCCGCTGCAAGCAATTCTCAAGCTCCTCACGCTTCAAAGCCCCCGCAAAATGGCCCATCCTCGGAGAGCTGCCTCAGACCACATCAGAGTCAGGGGTCTCCTGGGGTCCTTCGGCCCTTGTACAGCCTTCTTGTAACCCGCTGCTCCTAATAACTTGCACAGGAGACACTGGAAAGGCAGGGAGGCGGGAGGAGGCCCTGAGGGTCCCCTCTAGTTGAGACTCGGGGAGTGGACCACCACGACCCGAGCGTCAGCGGGATGCCATGTTCCTGAAACCCTCTCCTCTTGGCTCTGAACTGGGACTCCAGCCCGCTAGGTGTCCTGACCCTGAAACAGGGGATCTGGTGGCAGGCCCAGTGCTCTAAGATGTGTTCGTCTCCCAGGGAGCCAGTTCTCCCCAAGGGAATAGAGGCTCTCGATCAGGTGGAGCCATGGTCCCCACACCTGGGACAGAGCTGCTCATGTGCCGTCAGCGAGCATCGTTCCCAGGTGACTAAGCCGCTTGTATTGTCGGCTGTGCCTGCAATGGAGAGGAGGTGGCAGGTGACAGGTGCCTCCCGCCCCGTCTGGCCCGCAGCAGCCTCCCACATGCTTCGGAGAGGCCACCTCTGAGCGCAGTGACGCCTTCGTGGGGTGCTTCAGCGAGCTCGGGGCTTTCCTGGACTTTGGCCGTGTGTGCTCCGGGCAGTGGATGGAGGGAGAGGCCCTGGCTCTATGCTGACCCCAGTGAGGAGCCTGGGGTACAGATTTCAACCCCAAATGACCACAACTTTGAACACTTTGGTGTCATCTTCAGTTACCTGAAAAGTTATCCAGAGCAAAGCAAGCTCTGATCATATAGGAGGGTCAGGGAGTGGAGAACAGGAGATGAGATAAGAAAAAGGGGCAAAGGACTCAGGAATTCTAGAACTTTCCAACCTGAGAATTCAAGAATTCTCAAATCTGGGAAACGTGCATGTGCCAGCCTCTAGCCTGTGCCTGGCATATGGCAGGTGCTCAGTAAAAAGTAAAAGTCTTGCTCCTTCTCCCACCTGGTCCACACTTCCCGCTCACATCTAAGGACAGCAAGGCCCAGAGAGGGGCCTGCCAGCAGCCACCGGGCAGCGTGCTGGGCACTGCTGCTGTGCGTGGTGTGGGTGGGGCCCCTTCTGCTGGGCCAGCCCCTGTCTGAGGCCAGCCAGGGCTGTCCCCGTCTTAGGACCCCACGCTCAGCATCTGGGACAATCTCTCATTCCAGCCTGGCCTGTCACCCCGCATCCCTGGGCCCCTGTTCATCCCTCACCAGGAACGTCGTTCCCTTTCCTCTGCCTGGTCTGGCCTTAGCCATCCTTCAAGGCCCAGGTAGAGCCTCGGGCTTCTCCAGACCTCAGCCATCCTCACCCCCAGGTCCAGGGGAGCTTCAGGGATTGCGGGAGGGACCTAGTCAGCTGGATAAAGTGCAGACAGCCCGCCCGCCGGGTGAGCCCTCCGGAGCTGGAGGAGGGAAAGGTGACTGCAGGGAGCTGGGATCTGAGCCTGGGGTTGGTGAAGAGAGAGCAGCTCAGGTGGTCCCCTACAGGGGACAGTGTCTGTGGGGCGGAGGGGTGAGAGACACACACGCGCACTTGTGTGTATGTCTGCATGTGCCCCACTCTGAGGGAGTGACTCTATGTGTGTCTCTCCCTGAGCAGTTGTGGGTGTGTTTGTCTCTCTGTGTGACTCCCACATGCACCTACCCAGGGGGATGAAGGGCTGGGCTGTCAGAAAAGCCCCAAGGACCAAGTCAGGCCTAATGTGGCGGCAGCCAGTCCTGCCCAGCGGGTTTTTCTGGCCTGGTTGCAGCAGCAGCAAAGGTGACAATGGCAGCCCAGGGAGGAAAAACAAGGCTGGGCTGGGGGCAGGAGCCCGGGACTCCTCCACTGCCCCAACCAGGGCGCGTGGACCCACCTGGGCAGAGGCGTGGGTGCTAACTGCCCACTGGGTGATGTCCATTAGGCATGGCCTCTCTCTAGCCTCAGTTTGCCCATCTGTGAAAAGGGAGGGGTGAAATAACCTGTACAGCAGCAGACAGGAAATAGCATCAAACTGACCTTGGGAGGGGGTGGGGCACAGCAGGTGGAGACTGACTCCTGCTGGGTGTTTGGGTCTCAGGGAAGGTGGGTGGAAGGGTAGACCAGGTCTGTTAGGGCCAGAGCGTTAGTGGGCAGCAGCTCTGCTGTTCCTTGCTGTGTGACTTTGGACAATTTACTACACCTCTCTGAGCTTCAGTTTTCTTATCTGCAAACTGGGTTTCTGGGGATCATGCAGGTTTCCTCACTTCCTGCCTGTCTTTGTATGCAGGCAGTGCCTCCCTCCCTAAAATCATACCCCCACCTCTTCCCTGCCTCATTTTCTCCAAAGCCTTTATTACTGTCCACGATGTAATATAATTTACTAACCGTTTATTGTCTGTTCTCCAGTAGAAGGTGAGTGCCTAAAGGACAGGGAGCTTTGTCCTACTTCGTTGGGGCAGGTCCTGGGACAGGCCCTGGCACACAGTAGGTGCTCAGTGACTATACAGGCAGAGCAAACACATGTGCACTGACTCCAGGGCACTTCTGGCCAGAGAGGAAGCCAAACTCCTCACTGGAGGACAAGCTGCCATCTGTGGCAGCAGAGTCCACAGGGGATAGAGCGTGGGGCAGAAGTTACGCAGATCAGGCACTGCCTGTTCTTGGCCCCTGGCCCACAGGCCGCCAGCGCAGACGTGCTCCCTGGAGGTGGGGGGCAACCCTTTGTAAACTAGTAGAGAGCAGCTGGCTATGGCAACTATCACACTGCGAGGTAGCTCAGGCCCATAAACCCCGCCTCTGACAGCTTTACGAGGCTTGGCATGAGCGTGCAGGAGATGCCACGCGCAGTGGGGTCAGAGTTCCCAAGCACCAAGCCAGCGAGGGCAGAAGAGCTCTCAGACACAGATCTGCCAAGCTGTCACATTTCTGGATGGCCATCAGGTCACTGGACTTCACAACTGCCTCCACGTTGTAAATGAGCACACCACAGCCAAGAGCAGGCCAGAAGCTGCCTGAGGTCATGCAGCAGGTCCAGGGCAAAGCAGCATGAGAGCTGGACCTCCCCGTGCCACTGCCTCTTCTCTGAGAGCCCTGGATTCATGGGCTGGGGGGGGGGGGGGGGCAGCCTTCCAGGCCAGAAGGGACTCCCCGGCACATTGTGTGGCCCTTGGGGGGTCCATACAATGAGAATTACTATTACTGGTATTTATTTGATCACTTATTATGTGCTAGTCATCATACTAAGCACTTTGCATAGATCTTCATTTTATAGGTAAGGAAACTGAGGCTCAGAGAGTAACTTGCCCAGGATAATACAGCTGGTGTAATCAGAGCTGAGATTCTTGTTCATAATCCCACACTCCTAGCCATGTGTCACTTGAGTCTCAGTTTCCTATTCTGATCCCTGCCCAGTGGTGGTCTAAGGGCTATGACAGAGGATGGAGCGAGAGTGGGAGCAGGACCCAGGAGCCCCGGCCCAGCTGGGCAGAAACGGAGGGTGGAGGTTGCCACCTGGTGGTGCTGGCTGAGCCCAGGAAGCTCTGCTGGTTCTGACCTTGAGATGCATGCCCAGGATGCCCTTGGGGGGCATGTGCCAGGATTTCTCAGAGAGACATTACCAGATCCCTTCCCAGGAAATGATGGTGCTGGCTCCCTGCCCCAGAACTGCTCCCGAGTACTGACCACCTCCCCTCCTGCTCAGACAACTTGTTGCTGTCCAACACACCTCTCACTGCCCCACCTCTGGGTCTTTGCACATGCTGTTCCCTGTGTCTGGCATACCCACTCCTCTCCTTGTGCACCAGAAGCCTCCTCATGCTTCAGGACCAGCTCAGATGTCACCTCCCGCCTGGTTCCTTCCCCGTGTGGAATGTGTCCACCATCACTGAATTTCACTTATTCATTTGTTCATCGTGGAGACCCGCTGGGCCAGGCACAGTCCGTTTCCCCATATCCCTGCTTGGGTCTGACTCCTCTCTGCCAGCCCCATGGTCACACACAGCCAATGCTCAATAAACTCACGTTGAACAAAGTCCCAGAGCTGAGGTGTCAGGTCTGATCTTGGGTGTGTATGGGGTTTGCATTTACAGAGAGACACCAGAAGAGGGCAGTGCGCCAGGCCTTCCCGTTGGAGGTTCAGGCCGTGGATTTGGTAGTAGAGGGGGCAGGGGCGGGGGTAGACAGGGCCAACACCTCCTCAGCTCGGGCTCCACAGATGGTTTGAGTCTCCTGTGCCCCTGCTGTGCTGGGTCACCTTGAGCTCTGGCATGGGTTCCAGGAGCTACTCAAGCCACACCAGCCCGCCTGGCGGGTGCCATTCCCAGGAGATGGCCAGGCCCCTGGAGAGCCAGCACTAGGAAAAGCCACACTTCCTACCTCTGCGGAAGCAGAGACTCCCCGGGGACTGCAGGGAGCCTGGTGGGAAGTGGGGGCTGGACTGTGCAGGTGGTGGGGGTTGAACCAGCAGGGACTCCGGCCTCCAGATGCCCACGACCATCCTGGGGGGAGCAGTTGGGGCCAAGAACCCACACACACTCACACAGATAGTGCTCCCATTTTTAAGATGGGGAAATAGAGGCCCAGAGAGGGCAAGAGCCATCTCTACCCCTCAGGATAACCAGCCTGTTCCCAGGGGAGAAGGGCAGTGAACAAAGCTGATAGCTGGTTACACAGCTGGGGTGGTGAGGTCAGGGTGAGTGCTGGGGGGCTATGGTCCCTCTTGACATTAAATCTGCCCCCAGAGCAGCCTCCCTGACCAGGGCGTCCTGCCCCTCATGGGTGCCTCCAGTCCCAGATGGGAGATGGCCACCTCGCAGGGCAGACAGCAGACGAGCTGATCACACAGCAGGGAGCACACCTAGAATGGCCCACTGGATTGCACGCCATGGGGCTCACGCAGGGCCCTGATAGCCCAGAGGGCGTCAAGCAGGGATATTTTTCTGCAAGTAGGAGCCCTCGCGTGGGCCATGACGGCCCAGCTGCATGAGGACAACATGAACTGTCCCTGTCTGAGTCTCTTCCTCTGCTTCTTTGGGATCCCCCTGACCCCTGTGCCCGGTCACACCCAACCCCAGCATCAAGGTGCTCTGTGTTTGTTTATCCTTTGGAAAATCATGGAGCTACTGGCTGTGAGTAAACCCAGTCCCAGTAAGACTTAAACCATAAGGGCAGCAAGTTTGTTTTTTTCCAGTGTTATTTCTCTAGCCCCTGGGGTACCTGGCACATGGCACAGAGCTCAGTAAATATTTCTTAAATTTATGCATCTAGACCCTACTCTTCTGGGCATTGGGAGTAGGAAGGACAGAGAACTTCCAGGGGCCTGACTCTGTCACCTCCACCCCCATTCCTGCCACTACCTTACAGCCTGGATTCCTCAATCATCCTAGTTGTGGCCTTTGGGATAGGGTTCTGTGCTGCCCAGAAGCTGCCACACCATGACTAAGGAGCCACCCTGTCACAATACCAGACAGTCCCCATCATGGCCACCCTGCCCTGATGCCAGGCACTATTCCCTTTTTTTTTTTTTTTAAAGATGACCGGTAAGGGGATCTGAACCCTTGACTTGGTGTTGTCAGCACCACGCTCTCCCGAGTGAGCCATGGGCCGGCCCTCCACTCACTATTCTAATTGCACTAAATATATTGACTCATTACTCCTTACAATAACCTATTTTCCATGTGAGGAAACGGGCACAGAGAGGTTAAGTGACTTGCCCAAGGTACACAGCCAGGAGGAGGCAGAGGCAGAGCCAGGAGGAGGCAGGCCTCAGAGTCTATTCTCTCAACTACATCACCCCCGAGCGGGAGCCTGTTCGGGCCACATCCCGGACACCTGCCCTGTACTCCTCAGCACTCTCCCGCTTCCACTCTCTGCCACATCAACCGGCGACATCATCCTTCCTACCCTGTTGAGGAATCTTTGATGGCTGCTTCCTGCTCATGAGATAAAGTCTGGACCCTTCAGCCTGGCATTCGAGGCCCTGCTCAGAGGTCCAGAGCCCACTTTCCCAGCACAACTCTGCTGCTCTGGGCCACACCCAGGCCACTGCTCAGGTGACTCCTCCTACAGGGACACCATCCCTCCCCCCTGTCCTGGGCTTCAAGGTTCAGCTCAGAGGCCACCTCCCTGCCCACCCTCCTCTGCACACCCCCAAGGACCGGATCTCACTTCACGGAGACAGAGAACTCCACCCTTGACTTGGTGTTGTCAGCACCACGCTCTCCCAAGTGAGCCACAGGCCGGCCCTCCACGCACTATTCTAATTGCACTAAATATATTGACTCATTACTCCTTACAATAACCTATTTTCCATGTGAGGAAACGGGCACAGAGAGGTTAAGTGACTTGCCCAAGGTACACAGCCAGGAGGAGGCAGAGGCAGAGCCAGGAGGAGGCAGGCCTCAGAGTCTATTCTCTCAACTACATCACCCCCGAGCGGGAGCCTGTTCGGGCCACATCCCGGACACCTGCCCTGTACTCCTCAGCACTCTCCCGCTTCCACTCTCTGCCACATCAACCGGCGACATCATCCTTCCTACCCTGGTGAGGAATCTTTGATGGCTGCTTCCTGCTCATGAGATAAAGTCTGGACCCTTCAGCCTGGCATTCGAGGCCCTGCTCAGAGGTCCAGAGCCCACTTTCCCAGCACAACTCTGCTGCTCTGGGCCACACCCAGGCCACTCCTCAGGTGACTCCTCCTACAGGGACACCATCCCTCCCCCCTGTCGCAGAGGTCCAGAGCCCACTTTCCCAGCACAACTCTGCTGCTCTGGGCCACACCCAGGCCACTGCTCAGGTGACTCCTCCTACAGGGACACCATCCCTCCCCCCTGTCGTGGGCTTCAAGGTTCAGCTCAGAGGCCACCTCCCTGCCCACCCTCCTCTGCACACCCCCAAGGACCGGATCTCACTTCACGGAGACAGAGAACTCCCCTGGGGAGCTCTCGCTCTCCCGGATCAGGAAGGCTCCCAGCTGGTTTCGCTTCATCAGAGTCTCTTCGGCCAGCTGCCGGGAGATCCTGCCCGAGTACCACCTGCGGAGAGAGGGGGCAGTGAGGGCAGCATGGACACCCCCTCTCGGGCCTCCCCCAGCAGCACGTGCCGGGTGCTCAACATCGCTGGTCCTCAGCATTCCCAAGATGTGGGAGAGGTGAGGGCACCCATTTTACAAGTGGGGAGACTGAGGCACAGAGAGGCAAAGCGATGCGCCCAAGGTCACACGGCTGAGGCAGGCAGGAACCGGGACACGACCCCAGCATGTGGGCTCCTGAGCCCAGCCTGTCCTACCACACTGGGCAAACAGAAAAGTCATACTCCAGCGGGCCACATCCAGCCGACCTCAACCTAACTTTTCTGTTCAGATGGGAGATTCTTAAAAGTCAAAAAATATAAAAACGGATGACAAAAGTAACAGTGGCTTCAATCTGATGAAACATCCCGGCCTGTAGCCATCCCACAGACACACACTCGGGCCTCCCGGACGCTTTTGCAGGTCCAGCTTCCTCTTCCTGCTGACCAAACAGAACAGGGCATACAGAAGGCGCCTGGTAAATGCTTGGACTTGTGCAAGCTCGCCAGGGTCTGGGGCTGAAAGGCTGCGCTGCGGCCTCTGTCCCAGTCCTGCCCGTCCTGCCGTGCGGCTCCAGGCGGCCCCGGCCTCTTGGTGCCTACCCCCTGCTGCAGACTGACCGCGCGTGTCCCTCCACGTTCACGTATGGAAACCTAATCCCCAGCACGATCAGACTCAGGGGTGGGCCTTTGGGAAGTGATGAGGACCCTCACGAATGGGATTAATGCCCTTACAAAAGAGACCCCAGAGAGCTGCCGGCCCCTCCCGCCTCGGTTTCCCTGTGATGGTTCCTTCACTCCTTCAGTAAACGCTTCCTGAGTCTCACTCAGCTTGGCATAGGTGGCGGGTGTCGGGTGGGACTTTTCCTGTGGTCTCAGGATGTTGACAAGCCCTTGAAGCTGAGATCAGAGGGCGGTGGTGACACGCAGACGCTGCTGGTGTCCTGCCCACATCCCTGCTCTCTGAAAGACCAAGGCTGCTGAGCACACACCTGGGGATTCCACCCCAAGGCTTTTTACTGGGGCCTAACATACTTGGCCTGTGTGCAGGGCAGGCCGAGGCCATGGGAATATTCTCAAGTGAGGACAGTGGGAGCACGTGGGTAGACATCTGGCCCCTGCCTCTCAGGTGGGGCAACTCAGGTGCTGGTCCTATGCTGCCTCCCTGGCTCCTGCAGATCCAGCTGCCCCAGTGGCAATGACGTTGCCACCATCCCTAGTGGCT
The DNA here is from genome assembly GCF_000696425.1 of Galeopterus variegatus. Classification (NCBI taxonomy): domain Eukaryota; kingdom Metazoa; phylum Chordata; class Mammalia; order Dermoptera; family Cynocephalidae; genus Galeopterus; species Galeopterus variegatus. Next base: position 92,884 of record NW_007733823.1, read on the forward strand.
GCTTCCCTTCCCTGTCTGCTGCCTTCTCCTAAATCAATTCCTTGTCCTCACATCTGTTTCTCAGGGACTGCATCTGGGGGAGCCACACCCCCAAACATGAGGTTCTAGGCCCTGGTGGGGACCTGTGGCCCACATCACAGTGACTTTCCCCCGGGAGGGCGGAGGAGGGGTGGAGGCAGTTGCTGAGCAGGGGGCTCAGGCAGCCACCTGCAAAGCTCGGCCTGGTCTCCAGAGCTGGAGACCTAGAGGCTCCAACTGAGGCTAATGCTGCTGGCCTCAGCAGAAACGGAGCGTGGGGGGCCCAGGGAAGGAGTGACCAGGGAAGGGGGGTTGCCGCCTGTTCCTACCCCAGGAAGCCCCCAACTCTGTCCTGTCGACACAGGACCCAGGGGTGCCTTGGGGGAAGTATCCCGAGAGGCCGGGTATCTCCAAAGAACCCACAAAACCCCACAGGAGGCGTCAGCGTGCGGGTCGCTGTCACAATCACACCCTATAAGGCGGCCCCCACATCCGCTGCCAGCCCTGTGCCTACCGAGGGCAGCTTAAAAGATGGGGACCAGGAGAAGAGAGCACTCCCTGGTGCCGAGCCCAGCGCCCGCCACCACGCCAGCGTCGCCCCACTAGTGGCACCTCACAGAGTCCCCGTGTGACTGATGGAAGGGAACACCACCATCCCCAGTCTGCACAGCTAGTGCAAGGCCTCCGACTCGCCCCAGCCCCATAGCTGCTCTCACGGGCGCCACACCGCCCTGCCCGGCCCGCACAGCACAGGGCCCTCCACCAGCTGTGTGACCCTGGACAAGTCCCCCAACCTCTCTGTGTCTCTGTCTCCTTTTCTGACGCTATTAGTCATCTCATAGACCCACACGTGCCTCCCATGGGCCTGTCTCCCCGCCTGCAGCAAACTTGTCCTCAAGCTTCCAGGCCCAGTGGGCCATGCCCTTCTTCTAGGAAGCCCTCCCCGTGCCCACCGGACACGTAGTGGCATCAGGTGCCTCTATGGTCTGCCCGGGTCTGCATCATGCCTCTCTCAAGGGCTCCCGGGGCAGGCAGGGGGTGACAGGGGGTGCTCAGGGAAGACTGGGCCTGGTGCAGGCACGAGGCCTTCTGGGGCCTAGCCCCCCCCCACACACACACCCTGGGACTTTTATGGGCTGAGTCAGGTGCGAATGTGGAGTTTCCCCACAGCTATTTAGGGACCAGTGCAGGTGCTGAGGTTAGCCAAGAACACACCTGGGCACGGCTGCAGGCAGGTTGGGCAGGGGCCTGACCCCATCCCTGCACTGTCCCACACACAAATGGCCAGAGCTGACCCTGGGGTATCAGAGGCTGGACCCCCCCAAAGCTCCCAACTACCCTGGTGGAGTCTTTTTTTTTTCTTTTTTTTTTTTCCTTTTTGTCTTTTTTACTGACCGGTAACGGGATCGCAACCCTCGGTGTTGCGCCCGCACCGCGCTCAGCCAGTGAGCGGGAACCGGTCTCCACGTGGGATCTGAACCCTCAGCGGGAGGGCCGCTGCGCTCCCAAGCGGTGCACTCTCCAGTGCGCCACCGGGCCGGCCCTTCTGCGCCCGCACCGCGCTCAGCCAGTGAGCGGGAACTGGTCTCCACGTGGGATCTGAACCCTCAGCGGGAGCGCCGCTGCGCTCTCAAGCGGTGCACTCTCCAGTGCGCCACCGGGCCGGCCCTTCTTTTTCTTTTTAAAAAGATGACCGGTAAGGCAATCTTAACCCTTGACTTGGTGTTGTCAGCAGCACGCTCTCCCAAGTGAGCAAACCAGCCATCCCTATATAGGGATCCGAACCCGTGGCCTTGGTGTTATCAGCACCGCACTCTCGCGAGTGAGCCATGGGCCGGCCCTGTGGAGTCTATTTTTGTTTTTTTTTTGGCAGCTGGCAGGTACAGGGATTGAACCCCGGACCTGGATGTTGTCAGCACCACGCTCTGACCAACTGAGCTAACGGCCAGCCCTCCTGGTGGAGTCTTGCCTCATCCATGGGCACCACCCCATGCAGTCCTGGGCCAGCACCACGGCCATCGTCATCTCCTCTCCCCGCCTGAGCAAATGGAACCCTCTGCTCAGGGCTCCTCAGTAGCTTCAGGCATTCCAGCCTTTGCCAGGCCATTTCCTCGACCCGAAGGCCCCCCGACGAGCCAGCCCACGGCGACGCTCCTGCTCATGTCCTCCAGCTGGCTGGGAGTGACTGCAGCCCAGATAGAGTGGCTGGGGACCTAGGTGGGACGGGGCTGTGCCCAGCACAGGAAGCCGGGGGTGGTGGCAGCCATGGAAACAACTTGAAGAGAGGTAAAGAGGAAACACTCCTCAGGCCCCTCCCTGGCCCTGAACCTCCTTCCCCTGCCACCCACAGCCACATACCCATCACAGCTCCCGACCTGCCTGCTGACCCTGTCGCCTGCCCCCACATCTGACTGAGGCCCTCCCCTCCGCTAACACCCCATGGCTCCCCACAAGCCTGGGCCTGGCACCTGAGGCCCCTGCCAGTCCCGCACACCCCAGCTCTCCCTGAGGCCCCTCCCGACCCTTTCTCTTTTTCTGCACATCCTTTAAAACCTCACGCGTTGCCACCTCTTCTGAGAAGCCTTCACAGGTTAGTCACCTCAGCACTGACTGCCTTCCCATGTAATATTGTGTTTGCGTCCTGTCTCTCCCGCAGAACAGGCTGCTCTGAGCCCTCTGTGTCTCCAGCACCACCCAGACTGGGCCTCCTAGAACCGTGGCCAGTGTTTGCTGAGTGACTGAGTAAGCGTTTGCATCTTGAGGCTGCCCCAGTCAGCAAAGACTTCTTGGCCACCTAGACCTGTTCTGGGGCTGCGGTCTGCCCCAGCCATTCTCAGGGCAGCAGTGTTGGATGCCACCTGCTGAGAGTCTGACCTGGGACACCCTGGACTAGCAGGACCCAGGACACCTGGGCCCCAGATACGACTCCCGCTCCACCCTGGTCCCAGACTCTGCTCAGCCAACATCCAGCTCCCCCAAGGTCGTGCTGCACCCGAGGGAAATGCCATATCCAGGCCTCCACAGGCAGCTTAACTCAGCCTGGGCCAGGCCAGGTGGGGACGTACAGCTGCAGGGGGCTGGGGGTGGGGGGTGGCGGCCACTCACGGGTGGGGCTTGACGCGGATGTAGTTCTTGGGGACAAACCCCTCGGCACCCCGGAGCTCAGCCTTGTACCAGTTCTGATCATCTTCCATGTTCAGGATCTGTGGGCAGGAGAGACATGGCCACTCAGTCAACTGAGAAGGGACAACTGTCACCTGCTGAGAGCCCGTAGCACACTGGGCCCCAGGTGGGCTTCATCTGCACCAGCTCCTGTGCCCATTCACAGAGGAGGGCTGGGGCTGGGATGGGGACCTGCCCAAGGTCACAGGGCCGAGTTAGAACCAGCTGTCTGATTCCACGGGACACAGGAGGGTCACAGCCTCCCAGAGTGGGACAGCTGGGGACCCGGGAGAGGTTTCAGGTTGAGGGTTTGAGACAGCTGGAGCTGGACTCTCAGGCTCTGCCACCCAGACCCCCAGCAGACTATGGGGTCTTGGGGAGTAGGAATGGGGGCCTCAGTTCCTGAGCTGTGCCCTGAGCATGGGGTCCCACAGCATTTGCACACCATGCACTGTGCCTTGGGTTGAAGGTCGGAGGTCCCCAGGAAGCTTGGGGAACCCCAGCTGAGCTCAGCACTAGTGGTCACCTAGGGTCATTTGCATTTAAACAGCCCTTACAGTTTGAGTGCAGGGGTGACCGTTCAGTGGGGGGATTTCAGGCACTGGGGGACAAATAAGGAAGACCTTTGGGTTGGGATGAGGCTGGTTCTCAGGCTCTGGCCTGGCCTGCTCGGCTCACAGGGACTCATCTTCCACGCCCCGAGGCCCTGGTACCCCACAGGTGTGCCAAGAGGAACTGAGATAGCCAAGGCGGGGACAGGGAGTCACTGCAGTGAGCAACCGAGCGACTGAGTGGGGAACGGGCCAGGCCTGGGGACGGGGCACAGCACGAAGGTTGGGGTTCCTTCCTCCACTCCTGATTCTCATGTAACCCTCCAAGGTGGACATCACCAAACACTGTTTTACAGATGACAACGTGGGGGCCCAGAGAGGGGAAGTGATTGGGCCGGAACCACACAGCAGGGCAGAGGCAGAGGTCAGCCAGGACTCGGAAGCCTGGGGTCTTTGGTTCAGCTGGCCGGGGTGGGGGGAGCCTAGCCCACCAGTTTTTACCCCCACTCCACCTCCCACTTTGTCTCTGGACTGAGCCAGAGGGGACATCTCCCTGTCAGTCTTGGAGCAGGCTCCAATGTCAGTTCAGTCCTAGCAGACATAGCTGAGAAAAAAAATTGGATATAGAACAACAAAGGCTCAGACAGGCCCATGCCAGGACATCAACGCAGGTGGGAAAATTTTGCCAAGAGGAGCTGGATTTACTCCCTCAGCCCCAGGCCTGAGTCCCCACCCTCACAGGCCGTGACCTTTTGCCTGTCCACTGCCGGCTGAGCCTCTTCCTTCCTGCCCCCGCAGCCTGGGCAAGGTCAGCAACTCCAGGGACAGATGGAAGCAGGTGGCTGACTCAGGAAAACTTTCACTCAACACAACACAAAACAAAACAATTCCCCCAACCTAATGAGAAAATTAGGGCCCGTGGGCCACCTTCCCTGAATGTGGATTCATGGAAGATGCCCTGGGCCCGGGGCTCTAGACCACTCTGTCTGCTTCTGATGCTCTGTGGCCTTGGCCTTAGTTTTCTCATCTGTTAAATGGGCACATTTGTGGCCTACACCGAATGTGGCAGTGTCTTCTAGATTACAAGGTCCTGTGTGGATCTATGAATGTTAAATATCTAATATAATCCCTTTTTTCTTTATTGTATTTCCCTGTCATCTCAACCCAGGAATGCTCATTAGCTGCTTTTTTTCTTTCTTTTTTTTTTTAAAGATGACCGATAAGGGGATCTTAACCCTTGACTTGGTGTCAGCACCACGCTCTCCCAAGTGAGCTAACCAGCCATCCCTATATGGGATCTGAACCCATGGCCTTGGTGTTATCAGCACCACACTCTCCCAAGTGAGCCACAGGCTGGCCCTATGAGCTGAATTCTAACGTTAACATTGCTCAGGAGCCTCAGACCCTCTCAGACACGGGGATTCCCACAAAGGGGAGAGACTGGCCCCTCCCTGGTGAAATATCACCGCACAAGGTAAAGCTCACACCTTGGCCCACCCGTGAGCCTTTGTCCCTGCAATGCCCTCTCCCCAGGTTGCCGTCCCACTCACTGTTCCCTCTCCATGCAGTCAGTCAGCAGCTATTTACTGAACACTTACTGTGTGCCAGGCACTGTGCTAAGCCTAGTGACACAGCATGGAACAAGGAGTTGACATTCCAGTGAGCAGAGACAGACCGTAAACAAGGAAAGAAACGAGTAAACAAGATAGTTTAAAGTAGTGGTAAGTGCTCTGAAAAATACACGTGAGGATGACAGATTGAGACTGTCTGGTTGGGGGCAGGGAAATTGTCAATGGGGGTAGCTGGGGTGGTCAAGACAGGCCTCTCTGAGGAGGTGACATGTGAGCTGAGGCCCAAATTACAAGAAGGAAGCAATGGTGAGAAGATGTGAGGAACGGTGTCCAGGCAGAGGGAACAGCCAGTGCAAAGACCCTGAGGTGGGAGCAAGCTCCGTGCCCAGCACAGGAAGGAGGCCGGTGTGTCTGGAGTTGAGAGGAAGGGGGGGTCGTGAGATGATCTAGGGAGGGTCAGGCTCTGGGTTGTGGTTGCTCTGTGGGGATGGGCTGGGGAGCAGAGGAAAGCGGGAGGCACTGAGTGAGTGAGAGACGAATGAGGCCTGGACCTGGCCAGGGAGAGGGCACGGTGGGGATGCTGAGAAGCGGTGAGATTCGGGGAAGGTTTTGCCAGAGTTGCTGACAAGACTCAATGACAGGCTGCAGAGGAGCAGGTGTAGGGAGCTCAGGTTGGCCGTGTTGGGTCCGTGCCACCGGCCTTCCCCAGGGACATGTCAAGGAGGCCTTAGGATCTCAGAGTCTGTGTCCCACGGGCCAGGCTGTCCACGGAGAGATGGGAGTGCAGCCACCACCCACGTCTGTCCTCCAGCTGCAACAGCAGGTATAGGGCACCCAGACACGCCTGGCCCGTCAAGAAGGGAGGTGACACCTGAGGCCTTGTGTCCGGAGTGGGTGTGCCTGCATGTGTTTTCATTCAGGCTCCTCCAGGCTGGACACATCTGCACTGTGGGTGCTGCCATGGCTGGGCCTGCAGAGGGTGCTCAGAAGACACTTGTTGGATGAGAGAACTGGATGGTCCCACCAGGCACCAGCAGGGAGGGGCTGGCAATGTACCTGCTTGACGCATTGTGGCCCTGGCTGGGAGAGGAAGAGGGCACGCAGCCCTACATCGCCATTACATGCGTACATTATAGAAAGCAGCCCTGGACTAGAGTGAGGCCGGTGAGAAAGGGGACGCCAAAAACTCAAGAATCAATAGAAATAACGTCTTAATGCAATATGTTAAAAAATCAAAACAAATGTAGAAATCTGAATATGGGTGTAGTGGATTGAATTCTGTTCCCCCAAAACTTGCTGAAGCTTGAATTGTGTCCGCCAAGATTTATGTATTAGAAACTCGGTCCCCACTGTGACTGTTAAGAGGGTGAGAAATCCTATTATGGTAATTGAAAGGCAGGGCCTTGAAGAGGTGGATTGGATTGTAGGACCGTGCAGTAGTGAATGGATTAATAATGGTGGTCAGGGGCGTGGTTCTGGGGGCTTTAAAAGAAGAGGAGAGTCTGTCTTTCTCTCTCTCTGCTTCCACCATCTTGCAATGTGAGACCCCTGGGTCACAGTCACCACCACCAGATGGACTTTGGACTTCCCAGCCTCAGAAACCATAAGCAATAAATTTTGTTTTCTTTATAAATCACCCAGTTCCATGTAGAAACGGACTAATACAGTGGGCATTTGTAAATAATAATGTGTAGGTATCAGTTCCCTGATTTTAACGAGTGTACCGTGCTCAGTTCAGAAATTAACAACAGGGGAAGCTGGGTGCGGGGCTGTGGAAACAGTCTGCACCGTCTTCTCAAGTTCTCTGTAAATCTAAAATTGTTCTAAAAAATAAAGTCTCTTTAAAAATTAATATGGGGGGGCCGGCCCGGTGGCGCACTGCTACAGTTCGCCGCTTGGGAGTGCGGCGGCGCTCCCGCCGTGTCTTCTCAAGTTCTCTGTAAATCTAAAATTGTTCTAAAAAATAAAGTCTCTTTAAAAATTAATATAGGGGGGGCCGGCCCGGTGGCACACTGCTACAGTTCGCCGCTTGGGAGTGCGGCGGCGCTCCCGCCGAGGGGTCGGATTCCACATACAGACCGGCCGCTCACTGGCTGAGCGAGGCGCGGGGACAACACCGAGGGGTGCGATCCCGTTGCCGGTCACGAAAAAAGACAAAAAGGAAAAAAAAAAATTAATATAGGGCCAGCCCCTGGCTGGACAACACCAAGTCAAGGGTTAAGATCCCCTTACGGGTCATCTTAAAAAAAAAAAATTAATATAAAAAATCCACCAAAATCTTAAACAAGGTCAGGATTTGACCTCGCACTTGCATAGCCCTGGCCCTGGCTCTGGCAGAAATACTCACTCATTGCAGAACATCTGGGGAACGCAGAAAGTAAAGAAGAAAACACACGTTACTCAGGGGCCACCTCCCAGAACGCGCAGCTGCCAGCTCATCGAGACATTTCCTTCCAGCGTTTTTTCTATGTACAAATCCAGTGCATGGACGCCAGTTTCCCTCACAAAACTGATAGCTGTGGATTAGCTGTGTGGAGAGTTGACGCTCTGCACATGTATATATGTTTGCATTCTGACTTTTGCCACTTAACAGTGCATCATGAGCATTTTTATGTCATTAAACACCCTCCCAAAATAGCATTTTTAGGGGCTACGCAGTATTTTGTACCTACACCACTGAACAGGCATCTGTTGACTCAGGGCTGCAAACTCTCACCAGTGTCCTGCGTCCCCACCTGCTTTGTCTGCTTGGCACTTTCACTGTCCACAGCTCTGTGTTTTCCTCACTTTCTGGCTTATGCTCCGTGTCTACCACCAGAACGTCAGCGGCATGACAGCAGCGACCGCGTCTGTTCTCTTCCCTGGTGATTTCGCCAGTGCCTAGAACCGGACCCGGGACACGCTGGCGCTCCCTGAGTCCTTGCTAATGGCAGAGTGCGTGAGCGTCTCTGATCACATCTCAGTTTCCCAGGAAGAGATTTTCTGGGCCATGGGTGTAGATATTTTTAAGTCTCTTTATCTGCTTCCCAAATGGACTTCAAAATGACAGTGTCACGTTACCTATCACCACTTACATGTGAAAGTGCAGTTTTTCCCACACCCCCTACAACCTCAGAGATTCTTTTTAAAATAAAATTTTGCTGACTAGGCAAGTAGAAAATAGGTATTTTCTTTAAGTCACACATCTTCTGTTATTGAAGGAATTGGGCATTTACTTGCTCACATAGCTTCCTTAGCAATTTTCCTATTTATCCTTTGCCCGTTTTTCTATTCTGCTATGTGTGATTTTCTTGTCCATTTATAAGAGCTCTTCATGTATCAAGGACATCGATATTTTGTCACTGTTGCCATGAATTATCTATTAACCTAATCTACCTTCATTTCCCACCTTCACGACTGCAAGGCTCCCTCCCTGCCTCCACTCCTGCCCTTCTGTTTTCTTTTCAAAATGTAAATCTGATCAAGTCCTGAGTGCCCCTCACATTTAGAATGAAATCAAAATCCTGCACAAGCCCCGACTCCTGCCCACCTCCCAGCTCAGCCTCACCCCCTGCTCCTCTCTCACTGCTGCTCTCCAGCCACAGCCTTTCTTTCAACTCTTCCAGTTAGTATGATTCTGCCTCAGGGCCTTTGCACCAGCTGTTTCCCCAGCCGGGTACTCTCTTCCCCTGGCTCTTTGCATGGCGGGCTCCTGCTCATCCTTCAGATTTCAGCTCAGGTATCACCTCTTTTGAGAGACTGCCCTGACCACCCCACTGTCACTCTGCACTCCACCTCCCTGTATTGATTCTGCAACCCACTGATCGTCACCCAGTGTTGTTTACTTTCTGGAACGTCAGCTCCAGGAGGCCAGCAATTTCGCTTTGCTCACTGCACATCCTCAGCACTTAGGCGATGCCTGGACAGAGTAGTTTGTCGAATGAAGGAAGAGGCAGCCCCTCCCACTGCCTGTTGTTCCTTGAGCTTGAAAGGTCCCCACCCCCACTGCCAGTCTCCAGGGACCCGGGGTGCAAGTCCCACTGGGAGGGCTAGTGCCAGTTTCAGCTCATCTTGTAATCACTCCTGCCTGCCTGCCCTCTTCCTTTTGACGTTCCCCGTGTCTTACAGAGGGCCTACTATGTGCCAGGCACTGTTTTATGTCCTGGTGCTCCAGCGTGATCCCCGCCCTCACGATGCTCACGATCTGGGGGTGGTGGTGGGGGGCGCTATCATGGGCTCACTCCTTCCTCAGCAGCCAGCACCTTTGTTAGATGCAAACACCAGGAGTCCACTAACACTTTAGCAAAGGTCACTGGGAAACTTGCCAAGTCTCAGGGTGGGGTGGTGGGCACAAGAGTCTGGAAAGGGGGACTCCCACGACCCACCCCTATCCACGGCCAGCTGATCCTTCTGGGCCTGGGTCAGAGACCCTGACACTCATTCCTGGTTCCTCACTGTCCCCCTCCCTCTCAGCCCCTAACCCAAGGTCTAGACATGCCAAACTGCTCTCAGATGAGTAACTGAGGTCTCTGAACTAGACCTGGATCCTCACAAAGAGTCTCTTGCCTTGGCTGCACAGTCCCAGTGCTCAGCCTGCCCTTGTCCCCAGCTGGCCACATGTCCACAGGCCCAAAGCCAGCAGTACAGGTGGAGCCAGGTATCAGCAGCGGGCAAAGAGATGGAGGGACTTCCTCAAGGGTACATGGCTCCTCTTGACCTCAACGCCAACTTCCCCATCCCTCCCCCCAGCCTTTCCAGTCTTGCAGGGAACTGAATGCAGGTCCCAGAGTCGAAGGGACGTAGGTTCAAAAGTGACCCCACACCACGCAAGACATACCACCTCCCTGTGCCTCAGCAGAGTCATCTGCGAAAGAGGGGTGCTGATCCTCCCCACCTGAGCAGCTTAAACGAGACACTGGTGTGCATCGTTGAGTTTGGGACCCAGCTGTAGTAGGGTGATGGCAAAGGGGAGCTCCTGTCCCTTCTTGATCTTGAAGCTTGGGGTCAAGAGCAGGGCCCAGGGCTCAGAGTGGAGGGACATCTAGTCTAATAATTGAGTTTGGGACCCAGCTGTAGTAGGGTGATGGCAAAGGGGAGCTCCTGTCCCTTCTTGAGCTTGAAGCTTGGGGTCAAGAGCAGGGCCCAGGGCTCAGAGTGGAGGGACATCTAGTCTAATACCCATTGCTCCAGTGGGAAGACCGAGGCCCAGGGAGAGGCAGTGACTTCCTTAGGGAGAGATAGCGGCAGCTCCAGTGCCCAAGTCTTGGCACGGCCACTCCCTGAGCCCTACATCTGGCCCCTGGGCTCTGCTTTCCTACACAAACTTTTAAGCAAAAACATTTCCAGAGAAGGACTGCACAGACCCATCTGCCTGGACTGTCTTGGAAGTCTGTGACGTCCGTCAGAAATGGCTCATGTACTGGCCAGTGGCCAAAACAAGCAAAAAACAATGACAGCAAAAAAGTAAAAAAGAAGTGGAGGGTGGCTCAGACAAGAGAAATGAGCGGTGGGGTGACTTGTTTCCCTCTTCTCCACCCTGCTGGGAAGTTCCTTCTTGGCACTTAAACCACAACTGCTTTAGCCCCACTAGGTTAGTGTGTGCACTTCTTTCCTAAGACCGTTCCCTCTCCCCCCACACCGGCTGTCTGTCTGTCTGTCTCTCTAGCTCTCATTCTCTTTCTCTCTCAACAATAGTCTTCTCAAATTTTTTTCCTGGAAAACTGGGGGTTGAACAACTCCTGCCAGGCACTGTGGTCATGTCTCCTTGAATCCTTACAACAGCCGCCAAAGGAAGGATCATGAATTTTCTCCCCATTTCCTAGACAG
>NW_007733824.1:0-570 GCF_000696425.1 Galeopterus variegatus
ATCCCCCTTAGCTGGGAGCCTCCTCCAAGCCTTTAAAGCGGCTGTTTGAATTTGGGAAAATTCAAACCTGGGTCATAGTTTTTTTGTTTCTCAATACTAGAATAGTCACCAGAGCCGGTCAACATATCAAGATCCCAATCTTTATCAGCCTGAAGGTTTTTTCTAGCAATGTGTTTGCAATTTTCAAAAAATTCGGACTTCCAGAGTAAGTAATCACCCCCCCGAGAGTGTGGCTCTGACAAGGGTGTTCCAATCTATAGGAGTGAGCCAGCTTTCAGACACAGATTCTAATATAGCAAGGGTGTAAGGTGCTGTGGGCCCATATTGGGAAACGGCGCCTTTTAGCTCTTTGATAACATTAAATCCCAGCCTGTCAAGTTTGCGGGTAATTCGTCCCACAGATTCAGATACTGGGAAGGCCTCAAGTTGGTCAAAAAGATTTTGATCTACATGAATGGGAGCTCTTCCTGTGGGCGGGGCTAACTTGTTGCTTAACGGAGGGTAATAGACAGTCGCTTTAGTTTGACATGTTGTATTCTTACGTTTTGTTTGTAATTCTTGCAGTTTGGT
>NW_007733824.1:2239-2980 GCF_000696425.1 Galeopterus variegatus
GAAGGTTTTACTCTTTCATTTTCAGTGGTCGACCCTCCGATGTGCCGTCTTCCTCACGGTGCCCCACGTTTGGGTGCCAAAATGTCCCGACCCACGGGTTATTCAACATAGACCTGGAGGGGGGAGTGGGAATGGGATGTAACAAGAAATGTGAGAAATTGAGACAAGACAGTATTCTGACCAAGTCTCATTTATTAGCCAGAAGGTCATAGTTTATATAGACAGCAGGAGGGAATCAGCAGATAATTAAGTCTGCAGATGGTTTACTTAGAAAACTGCAGGGCGGGTTGTTCCAGTAAATGGAAAATTCCCATTATTTATGGCAAGTTGCAAAGTTACCTACACCCATAGTGCACCGGATGGGGAGGGACAGAAGATAACAGCAAACGAGGCTCTGAGGCCTCGAGGCAATAGCTGGGCGGGCTCTTTTGGGTCCGGACAGACAGGCAGCCGGGCTCTAATGGCTCCGGACAAATACAATGAAGGAATGAGACTTTTCAACACATGGTGCTACACACCTGGACATCCACACCCGAAAAAATACATCTAGACACCGGCCTTACATCTTTCACAAAAATCAGCTCAAAATGGAACACAGATCTCAATATAAAATACCAAACTATAAAATTAATAGAAGATAACATAGGAGAAAATCTAGATGATCATGAATTTGGTGATGATTTTTTTTTTTTTTTTTTGTGACCGGCAACGGATCGCAACCCTCAGTGTCGCGCCCATACC
>NW_007733824.1:3686-17699 GCF_000696425.1 Galeopterus variegatus
TCATTCAAATTGAAAACTTCTGCTCTTCCAAAGGCACTGTCAAGAGAATGAAAAGACAAGCCACAGATGCAAATAAAGCATTTTCAAATGACATATCTGATAAAGGACTGCTATCAAAAATATACAGTGAACTCTTAAAACTCAGCAAGAAAATAAACGCATGATTAAAAAATGGGCAGAATACCTGCACCTCACCAAAGAAGATGTATAGATGGCAAATAGTCATGCAAAAAGATGCTCAAATCATCATGTCATCAGGGAAATCATAATTAAAATGACAATGAGACCCTCCTATGAATCTATCAGAATGGCCAAGGTCCAGAACACAGATAATACCACTGCAGACGAGGGTGTGCAGCAACAGGAGCTCTTGTGCCCTGCTGGTGGGATGCAAGATGGTGTGGCCACCTCGGAAGACAGTTGGGCAGTTCCTTAAAAAACACGACTTGCTCTTCTCGTATGATCCAGCAATCATACTCCTTGGCATTTACTGAAAGGAGTCCACACAAAACTTGCAAAAGAATATTTATAGCAGGTTTACTCATAATTGCCCAAACTTGGAATCAGTCAAGATGTCTTTAAGCAAGTAAATGAATAAATAAACCGTGGTACATCCAGACAATGAAATATTGTTTGTTTGTTTGTTTCAGCAGCTGGCCGGCATGGGATCTGAGCCCTTGACCTTGAAGTTAAAATCCCATGCTTTAGCCAACTGAGCTAACCATCCAGCCCCAGACAATGAAATATTATCAGTGCTAAAAAGTAATAAGCTATCAAGCCATGAAAAGATGCGGAGAAAACTTACATGTGTATTACTAAGTGGAAGAAGTCATCCTGAACAGGCTACACACCGTATGATTCCAACTGCATGACATTCTGAGAAATGCAAAACTATGGAGACAGTAAAAGGTCAGTGATTGCCAGGGGGAGGGGAAGGGGGAGAGGGAGAGCACAGAGAATTTTCACAGCAAAAAAGTACGCTGTGTGATACTGTGATGGCAGATACACGTCATTACTCATTTGTTAAAACAAAACCTGTAGAACATACAACACCAAGAGTGAATCCTAATGTAAAGTGTGGACTGTGGATGGTAACAGTGTGTCACCGTAAGCTCATCAATTGTGACAAATGTATCACTCCAGTGGGAGACGTCAGCGATGAGAGAGGCTGTGCATGTGTGGAAAGAGGATATATGGCATATATCCGTGCTTTCTTAATTTCTCTGTGAGCTTAAAACTGCTCTTAAATAAAATCTTCTGAAAAAACTCACAACATACTGTTATAGTGTGATAAACATGAATGCATCATAATGGAGAAAAGATTACACAATGTCATATGTAAATAGTTTTGGAAGGTTAAGTGTAAGAATGTGCACTTAAAAAATATTAGAAATTTATTTTCAATTTTGCATAACAGAGTTCTGAAGAATACTATTAAAAGTGAAACTTTTATATATGTTTTCACTCCATTTGCAGAATCCTCAGTTAGTCATTTTTATGACTACATCTAAAGGTTGAACATATGTATGTGTGTTTATCGAAGTGTGTAAAATTAAAATAGCACTTTCCTCTGTGTAAATGTGTTCAGGTCTGCAATAAATCAAAAGTATAGTCTAGAACTCATTTCCTTTCCTTGTATGGCCTAATGGAAAAATAGGAACTAAAAAGCAAAGGATTACATTTTCTCTGCACTATAACAGATGGATGCTCATTTGCAGAACAATGATGTGTTCTGAATAGAAAGAAGAAAATTTCAGTTAATGGAAAAAAGATTGGTGTGTATTTCCATTTTCCTCCATTTTTAATTAGAAGTGCATTTATCTGATGGACAAACAATTGGTGTCTGAATATAATTATGGGCTACCTGTGAATTCTTAAGTTAGTTTTCTTGTTAAAATTTTGAAGGAAAATAAGGGTATGATGTAATTTTAACTAAACGGAATGGTCATTCACCCCTATTTTCAAAAGAGTGCAGCTGACCTATAATAATCATGTCAGGAAAATAAAGTCTAAGAATGAACTAAGGCTTAAGGAGAAAAAATTAAAAATAAAGTGTCTTTTTACTTTTAATCTGAACATCCAATTGACAGTGTCTTACAAAAAGAGAAAAAAGTGGCACTCAACTTGTATTTTTCTCTATAGAGAAGCTTGAAATTAAAGAGTAAATGAATCATGGCTAAAATGAAATTGAACCTGAAGATAGATAGGGAGTCAGTAAAAACAGTCTTGTTTTCTAAATGACGTTTGCTCATATTTGTCAATCACTTGTCACCAAGTAAATATAAATGTAATCTGTTGTTTTGTTTCTAATTATTGTAGATAAAATGTGAAGATCTAGGTAAAATTCAAATGGCAAATTTTTTAAAAAATTGATTTTGAGGAAAAATATTGATAAACTTGGTGTTGATTCTAGGGAAAGAAAATTAAGAAGGCATTACTGCTATTTAAAAAATATTAAACATGTAATTTATTTATCTGATTATAAACAAGTGCACATTACTATTTATATATAATAGAAAATTTGATATATTTGGAAACCATTAAATAGGAAAATAAAAATCCTCCCTAATAACCCATCTCTGTGAGTTATGGATTGTATGTTAGTTTTTTCTTCTACTTTTAGTGATATAGCAAGACAGATAAGAAGATATTTACAGCTATATTTTGCATGACCCTAAAGGGAGAACCAGTTCATCCCAGCATTTCCTAACTCACCTGCATGGGCTTGTACATTTAAGCCGTCAACAGCTCTGCTCTGGAGTATTTCTGCCGAAGAGTATTTCTCTCTGTCACAGCATCACAGGATGAGATGAGACTGGTGCCTGTCTCCATTTCTCCCCCATCCCTGAGCACGGGCTCTTGGCAGGACCTGTCAGTGTCTTTCTGCGTGTCCTCCTGCTGGATGGGTGTGCGCCCCCAGAGCCTCCTCTTGGACCACGGTGGTTTGGACTCGCCGGGGATCCACTACACTTACTTGCTCTGGGTGGATGGTTTGGCACACACAGACCTAGAGGGTGTGGCAGAGCACCCTACCACGTGTCCAGGGCTGGGGGCACCTGTCTGACTTTGCCTCTGCTCCTGTGAGCAGGAATAGTTCAGAAACAAGAGCTTGTCTACTATGAGCCTATGCATTCCTAAGTATTAATCTACGGATTTAGGGGTTTAGTTCTCTTAACTCAAATTGCACCTGTCTTTCTTAATTCAGCAAAGATAAACTCTTCAGAGCTAGCGCTTTTCTGCTGAAAAGTCCGTTTTGCTGCTTTCTCAAAATTGTATTCTGAAAAATTCATTTATATATAATTTATATGTATATTTGGTTATCCATTATCTCTTATTTACAATTTATATTTTTATCATTAATTTTATAAATAATTCTTTAAATAACTTGAAAATAAATTTTTGCATAGGATATAAACTTCGAGAATGTAGAGGCTTTTGTCTTTTTCTTTCACTGAAGTATGTCTACCTGGTGAATAGAACAGAATCTGCTTGACTAGCTCCATCACCTGTTCCAAGTCATCCTCAGTAAGGCATACCTGCAATACCTTAGTTAACACAGCACCCCTTTTCCACCACTACTCCAAGTTTCACTGCAGGTTATCCTGACTCTATTCATTTTTTTTTTTTTTTCATAGCACTGATGATTTTGTAGCAGAAGTATTCAATTTGGGGTGTCTATTAAAACTACAAGTGGATAAATCAAGTAGACTTTGGATATATAAATCTGGAATTTGGGAAAGAAAGTTGGACTGTAGATATTAATTTTGGAGTTGTTATCATGTAGAAGATGTATAAAGTCTTGAGACTTGAAGAGGCTGTCAAAGAGGTGAGTGTAGGCTAATACTTGAACAATGAAGCCTGGGTCCAGGGGTATTGCAATAAGAAGAGTTTAGGGTGAAGGGAAAAAGCCTGTAAAAGACAGTGAACAGGAGAAACTGGTGAGGTGGCAGAAAACTGAGTGAGTGTGGTGTCTTGGTGGTCAAGTGAAGAAAATGTTTTAAGGAGGAGGGAGAAATAAACTGTGCTGGATACTGTTGATAGAGCAAGTTCAGTGATATCTGCATACTGACAATGGATTAGCCATGTCGACATCATTCATGAACTAGACAAAAGAAGTTTTGGTGGAGTGAGGGATCAAAGGTCATATTCGAGTAAGTTTAAGAAGATAGTAGAGAGAGGAAAGTTGGTGTGGAAGTGAAGATAAGTGTTTTTGTTTGTTTTACAGTAGAAACAAAAATATATGCATGTACCAATGGCAATGATCCTATAAAGATAGTTTTATTTATTTATTTTTTAGTAAACAATTTTTACTTGTCAATTGTATCTCATCGAAGCTGGAAAAGGGAGAGATAGAAGGAGCGAGAGTGAGTTAGCAGACACTGAATGGCCTCTAGTTTGAACCCTAGGAATAGCCTTGGAAGATGACCCCTACTTATAAATACACTTTGGGAATGAGACTTAGATGATAATAAAAAGGGCATAGCTAACACCCTAAAGGGAGACAGAACAATGTAGCTGTTTCCTTTTTTAGCATATAAACATAATTTTATGTTGATGAAGAGGCGGGAAGGATGGACCCTCATGGTTAGTTGGGGGAATTAGCTTTAGGCAGAAAGGCAGCGTATGTAGGTGAAGGTGCTGGTCGGTGGGTAGATGTGGAAATGAGGCTTATGGAAGTTCTTTTAATACTGCCCAAATTTTCTCAGTGACAGTGAGGAGGGGGATGAAGGTGTCAGAAATTTGAGGGGCAAAGAGAAAGAGTAAAGTAGATGTATAAGAGAAAGGAAGAAGATGTGGATCAAGGACTTGTAATCACTGAGGTGGAGGATCGTGAGTTTGGTGCAAGTTGGCTGAGTTTTGGTTGTCTCTTCTGCACCAGCCACATTCAGCGCCTCGGCTCAAGTGAGGAGTGGTCATAGAAACAGATTAAGCAGGGGTCGTAGTGTGTCAAGTGATTATGACAAAGAGTGGCTGTAATAATTGACTATAGAATTTAAACTGGGTAAGGAAGGGAGTGAGCCCATTAAGAGTAATGGCCAGAGAAAAATGTTGGAAGTTCTCATGGGGTTGAAAGATTGTTGGGTTCAGAGTACTAGAAGAAGAATTTGAAAAGCAGGGTGGAGTTTTAGAGTGGGGTGCCTGAAATTAAAGTTGAGGGGGGTTGCAGTAATGAAAAGGACCAGGGCAGGGTTGTGGGAATGATGGCTGAGGTGAGTAAACTCCCTGGAGAGAGGAGGATGACGGGGACTGGGAACTGAGAGTCCTGGGTGTTGGATATTGAAGCCACCCACAATTAGAGAGGACAAGTGATCCATGGAAATGACGACGTGTCATTGGAATTAGTGCAGGAGAGCCACAGTGTAGGGGGGGGACTGGGAACTGAGAGTCCTGGGTGTTGGATATTGAAGCCACCCACAATTAGAGAGGAGGAGTGATCCATGGAAATGACGACGTGTCATTGGAATTAGTGCAGGAGAGCCACAGTGTAGGGGTGTGGGTAATATAATCTAATAGCATTACACCCCAAACTGTTTTTGTTTTGTTTTGTTTTCATTTGGTTTGGTTTGTTGTTTCTTGTTTTTGTAGTAGGAAGGGAAATCGGTCTGCAATGGAAGCAAGGATCAGGGAGGTCACATATTCTACAGGCTTAGTGGCATGGAGGTCACAGGAGAGCCAGCATTTGAAAGGTAAAGCAGGGAAGAGTCAAAATTCCATTAGCTTGAGAAGGTGACTGGAATATTCAGAGAGCAGGATTGGAATTAGGAAATTATGCTCATAGGGAGCCATACATTCCACAAGGAACATTGGAAGGGTCTGAGGAGCTGGAGGGGGTGGACGGAGGGGACAAAAATGGGGACATGTGTGTGTCTCAAGAAGTTTAAACAGCAGCAGCAAAGAAGTGTGGTATTCGATTTGATTTTTTTTTTTTTGGTGTTTCTTTTTATATTCTAAGCACATATCCTTTCTGATTTATATGCATATGTATACTTATGTTGTGATTCTTTTTTATTTGCCAACCTATGTCTTGTATTTTACTTTATCTATGGTATCTTTCTGTGCTATAAAATTAGTTTATTTTAATTTTTTAAGTTTAGCTTCGTACTTTGGTCTTTGGGATTATACTTAAGAAAAAGTTCCCTTCCCAAATCGATAAGCCAATTCTCTTAACACATCAGCATTGCTTTTTACCCCTCTTATTGCCTTCCATTCTTCTGGAGCTCTTATTCTGTTTGGTTGATCTACTTGTACCAGTGCCACACTGTTTTTATTACAATAACTCTCTAATATGCTTTCCTGTGTGTAAGTGTAAGTTCTCTTCCTCAGCATTTACAAGTTTCTAATTTTTTTCCAAAACTGCTTTGGCTATTCTTAACTATTCCCTGTTCCATCTGAATTCTGAGTCAAAATATATGTGAAACAGCTTATAAATTATAAAGTAGCATTCAATGCAAGATATATTTTTGAAATATAAAGGTATTTCAAATGAATGTAAAACTTTTGATTGGTAGGAAAATATTGAAAATCATTTTCTCAAGATAAAGGGCAAAAGGAGTAATACATAAAAGTTATAAAGTTAGTATGAGGGACATTAGAGAATAATACAAAGAATTTTTGAGAAGTATAAATAAAACATAACCATATTTATTGTGAAGCCCAAAAGAGCTGAAGAAACTACAATCCTGTATAGACAAAAATAGACCTTCAAGAGTAAGCTGTCTTTCCAATAAAGTGTGCTTTTGCAGAAAAACCCCGTGCTAACTCAGGACTCAGAAGGCAGCACTCAGAGGAGATGCGAGCAGTAGACAGCTGGTGGAGTGACTGTGGGCAGCTCCGAATGTTACCACATTCTGAGACTCAGGCTCTATTATTCATCTAAAATTATACTTTAAGTTCTTTACTGAATTAAAACAACCTGCAAAAAGTTCACAAATTAAGTGGAGTTCAATAAATTTTAACATGGTGAACACACACATGTAACCATCTCCAGGTAAAAAATCAGAACATTGCCAGTTGTCAGCCCAGGATCTACCCGCAAAGCCCACATTGTCACTGTTCTCTGTTGTCATAGATATAAATGGACTATGCAGAATGGTCTTGGTGTATATATATCTTCCTCTTGTGTTTAGTTTCTTTCTTTCGATAGTAAGTCTATGAGATTCATTTAGGTTATAGTACATAGCGATAGTTTATGTGTTGTCAGTGTTTTCTGGGGATTGGCAAACCTCTGTAAAATGTCAGCTGATAACTATGTTAGACTGTTCAGGCCACGAATGTTCAATGCTTCAAAGAATGGACCAATGTGGTCATCTGGGCCTGTAGCCTATAGATTTCTTTATGAAATTGATAGGATTTTAGCTACACTTTAAAAGGAAAGCTATTCACATTTCCATTTCTTCTAGTTTCAATTTTGGCAAATTGTGTTTGCTCAAATAAAGTTGTTCATAATAATCTCTTGTTAACTGTGTAATGTCTACGGATCTCAAACGATGTTTTCCTTTTCATTCTTGCGATTGGTACTTCATGCTTTTATCTATTTTTCTTGAAAAATTTTGTTATAAGCCTATATATTTTATTGGTCTTATGAAAGAATAGGTTTGTTTTTGTAGCTTTTTCTATATTGTGTGCTTTCTTTTTAAAAAACTAATTTATGTATAATTTCCTTTCTTTTATTTTTTGGATTAACTTTCCTGCTATTTTTCCTAATTTCTTGAGCAGTATACTTAGATAATTAATTTTTAGCTTATTAAAATTTCTAATGTTGTATTTAATACTAAACTTTCTTCTAAGAAAATGTTTAGTTGCATTCTACAAGTGTTATATAATAGCTATCTATCTATCATCTGTACCTATATGTACCCATATATATGTTATTGGATTTAAACCAATTTAGAATTATATGGGCCGGCCCAGTGGTGCACTGGATAGTGCGCCGCTTGGGAAGCATGGTGGCACTCCCGCCCGGGGGTTCGGATCCCACATATAGACCGGTTCCCGCTCACTGGCTGAGCGAGGCGCGGGAGCGGCACCGGGGGTTGCGATCCCGTTGCCGGTCCCTGGTCTGGTGCGGGGGCAACACTGAGGGTTGCGATCCGTTGCCGGACACGGAAAAAGACAAAAGAAAAAAAAAAAAAAAAAGAATTATAGTATCTTCTAGTGGATTGACTCCTTGTTCATGTAAATACCTATATACCGGCAGAAGAGAGCAACGTGAGCTTTCTTTTGGTTGGCTGTTGCATGATATAGTTTTCTCTTTACTTTAAATTTACTTCTACTTAAACTTTTCCCCTTTTAAAAATTATTTATTATAAGCATATTATTATTACAAATTGTCATTTTTTCTTTATGACCTTTACCCAACCTATCCCTTCCCAAACCCCCCTACCCTCCACCCATATTTTGTATCCTTAGGTTTGTTTTTCCCTTCTGAAAGTTCAATGTATTGCTTGGGTCTTTCTTTCTTTTTTTCTTTCTTTCTTCTATATTTATATTTAAAGTGTTTCTTGTAAGCAGCATATAGTTATTTTAAAATCTGGTATGACAGTATTAGTCTTTAAACTATTTAGGGCATTTCATTTAACATAATTACTAATGTGTTTGAGTTTTTAAAATAATCTTATATTTTCCATTTGAACTATTTCTCTTATGTTTCTGTTTTTTCTTTCTCTCCTTTTATCGGATTTATTTTAAATTTTTATTTATTATTAGCATATTCATTCTTATAAATTGGGATATTTCTTTCTGCCCTTTACCTGCTCTATCACTTCCAAGAGCCCCTCCTTCCATCCCTCCATCTCTAGCATCCTTAGGTTTGTTCTCTCCTTCTGAAAGTTCAACTTGTTGTGCTTTTTTCTTTCTTTCTTTCCTTCATTCTTTTCTTCTTCTCTCCTTCCCTTTACCCCACCCTCCTCCCTTCCTAGCCCTTTTATCAGATTGATCAAAAGATATTTTATGCAGCATTTCTCCTCCATTAGCTTCTTAGCTATTTATTTTTAAACTATTTAAAAATCTTTCCCTCTATTTTTTGAATGTATTGTATATAGCTTTTAAAAATATTTGTTTGAAACTCTAATAACTAGTTTCTCTGTGTTGAGCTGGATCTCAGACCCCTCTGCACCATCCTGTGCAGGTGGTGAGTCAGGTAGTTGAAAGAAGATTCTGGCAGCTTTATGCAAGGTAGACATACTTTATTCTTCATGTGTGAGCCTCACAGACATGCTTTATTCCTCTAATACAAACTCAAGCTCTGCCTCCACTCTGCTGACCTTCCATGCTCTGCCCACCAGCAGTTCAGAGCAGTTACTTTTATATTACAAGTCCACAATAGTGGCCACAAGCCAAGGGCATAATGTAATTACAACAGACATGCTGAGTCAGTAAATGGGCACCCATGTGCAGTTGCACTACTCTTATAATAACTAATTCACAGTGTACATGTTAAAATATGCTGAATTGTATCCTGTCTGGATAGGAGGTGAAGGGGCCTGACTAAAGTGTTTCTTTCTCCTCACAAACTGTTCTCTGTGTCCCTACGCTCTGAAACCATTTTTTGTACTTCTTTTTTGTTCATGTGATCCTCATTCTTGGAGTAACTATTATTCACTAAATGCTATGCATTGCATTTGAGAAATTGTGGAAATTTAGGAAGTATTTTCTTCCTGCAGATAGGATGGTGTGAATTACCTTAATCCAATTAGGGACTGAGCTAACTCTGAGTGTGTAGGATTCTATCACACTCTATTTTGTCCCATTCCTAAGGCTTATTCCCCTTAAGGTGTTCTAACAGAGCTTAAGGGTTCCTTTTTCTGGAGGGTGGGTTGGGATGAGGAGTTTGGATCCTAAATGCTAACCCTTCTTTTCTTAAGTCTCAAGAACATCAGGCTTTTTGTTTGGCTTCTTAGTCTTCTGTTCCAAGTACCTTCAGAATTTGATAAATAACATGGGAAGGGTGTTGTGGGGTTGGTAAAGTGTTCAGAATTCTCTAACTTTTCTCTTTCTTACTAGAATTCTGACCTTGCAGGTTTCACTCTTCCCTCACCCCCAAGCCCAGACTTCGGAGGTAGGGCCTCAGGGGGTGATAGTCGACCTCAACCCACTCCATCCTCTTGCCAGGTACTTGACTCCCCCACAGCAAAGAACTGAAGGGCAGAGTTAACAGTAGAAAGCGAGAACAAGTTTAATATAACAGATGAGAAATGCAGGTTCCTCAGAGAGAGCGCAGCCTAGCTCCAGAGGCTGAGCAGGGCCCACATCAAGTCTAACACAAAAGTAAGTTCAGTACAGACATCAAGTCTAACACAAAAGCAAGAAAAACATACTTAAAGTTCAGTACAGAGTGCAGGCTGGCTCGAGAGTGAGCAGGTGCTCCCCCAAAGTAAGTTAGATACTAAGAAAAATATACACACCTCAGCCAGCAAAGTATGGGTTGCTTCCAGGAAAGTGAGCGACAACCCCACCTTTGGCTGGGATTGGGCTTTTACAGTTTCTCTATCTAATGAATGTTCAGTTAAGGGGGTGGTTCCCAGTTATATGTGCCAGAATGTTCTGTGCTCTCTATTGAGCATGCCCAGCCATTGGATTGCATAAATCAGCCCACTGTGGTATCATTTACCCTGTGTTTGTGCTAAAAATAGGTCTAACTGGCAACAGTAACTTTCTTCCAGGTTTCTGATCTGAGAAAGCTCAGAGCAAGGGGCCTGAGACCTCAGGGAATGGCTGAAAACCTAGAAGCATGTCCTGAAACCCAAGCCCAGGGAAACTGAGCACATCCGGTGTGAGCCCTGCAAGAGAAACCTGTAAGTTTTTCATGCTTGTTTGGTTCTTGTTCTTGTTTTCTTAATGGATCTCAGTTTTTTACTCTAGGCCTAGGATTGGGAAATGCCCTAAAGTGTTGGCCAAGCTCTCTGGAAGGTTCCTTTTCTTCTTGAATTTTGTACCTGTAAGTGCTGGTTGCTTAAGTGTATTGCCAATGCCTTCCAACAGATTTTTTTTTTTAAATGTATTTTATCTGAATTTTAAGCTGTGTTTAATAGGAAGTTCCCTCGTATAAACACACAGTGTGCTCCTGGTCATCATGGTTTCAAACAAAACACATTTGGAGACCTCAGCCTTATCCTCCAAATGATAATAGGGTGGGGGAATCAGGCAGGATGAATTCCCGAGCTCTTTGATCCTCTTTATTTGAATATTAAAATTATACAGAGGGCTGGCCCGGTGGCGCACTGGAGAGTGCACCACTTGGGAGTGCGGCGGTAGTCCCGCCGAGGGTTCGGATCCCATGTGGAGACCAGTTCCCGCTCACTGGCTGAGCGCAGTGCGGGTGCAACACCGAGAGTTGTGATCCCGTTGCCGGTCCCCGGTACGAGCGCGACACCAAGGGTTGCGATCCCATTACCGGTCAGTAAAAAAGACAAAAAAAGGAAAAAATAAATAAATAAATAAAATAAAATTATACAGAAACAAAATTAGGACTATTATTTATACAATTGGGCTCCTGCAACTAGCATGATAAATAATTACTAATGAGACCTGGTGTATGACTTTCTAATGCATTTTAAAGAAGACACGTAGAAAGTGTCACTTACACTTCTGGCATTGGTGTCACTTCACTAGCAACATATAGCTACTCATATTAAAGGAAACAGGAAGAGAGCAATCCTCACAATGTATATGACTGTAGACCAAGGGCTGGGTCTGGAGCTCATAGACCCCTCGAGCCCATTCACAAAGCCTTCATTGATGCAGTTCTATGAGCTAGGTAACAGGAAAGGGTCCTTGGAGCTGTGAGTGAAGAAATGATAGGCTTTATTTCTAGACACAGCTCTGCTGACCAGCAGTTCAGAGGCTCTGCTTCACACACACTGAAGAACACAAGAATAGCAACAAGCTAAAAATACACAGGCAAACATGTGCACTAACTCCACCCCCACACAACTTGTTTACAAAGAATGTGCTGCACCTCCCCCAGGTGGACTTGAGGCCTCCATAAAATCCCAGGTTCTCTTTCTTTATTATAAGACATTTCTTATTAATAAATGTCTTTATTGCAATAGTCTCAGTCAAGCCATCTAATTGCCTGGTGCATTTTTGTCTTTGACAACAGCAAAGAGAACACTTTAACAAAATATGATTCATATCCCTGAAGAGTGTTTGTCTATATGATAAATGAGCAGGGTACTATGCATCAAGCCATCTAATTGCCTGGTGCATTTTTGTCTTTGACAACAGCAAAGAGAACACTTTAATAAAATATGATTCATATCCCTGAAGAGTGTTTGTCTATATGATAAATGAGCAGGGTACTATGCAATAAAGAAACCCAAGTTATTTTAAAAATTACAAGTGAAAGTGCCAAAAGATCGCAGTTCAAATGCAAGGGGTACAAAAGTAATTTCTGGTAATGGGTATGCCCCCAGTATGAATCAGGCCCTTACATCATGGGCAGGAGGCGGGACAATCAGCTTTGCATCTCCTGAATATTTGTAATAAATAAATAAATTAACTTATAAAAAACAAAGGCAGCATTTACACAGGTGAAGGACTAGTTAATGATGTGGATAATTAAGGCAAAGGGTTTTCAAGAACATAGTGTAAAAGGAAAAAGAGATGAAACTTTGTGAGAAAGGTTAAGGTAAGTGGCATGGAACACCCATTGAGAAGTTTCAACGTCTGCATAATAGGATTTCTGTAGGAGAAACCTTAAGAATGGGGAAAAGGCAAAAATCAAGGAATTGACTGTAAAAACATTTCTAGAACTGAGGATACACAGAGACACAGGCTTTCAGATCTAAGACTTACCAAGTGTCAAGGTGGGAAAAATGATTCACATCTAGAGTCATCCTAGTGAAATGTCTATGCTCTACTAGAAAATTCTGAAACCTTTCAGACTAGATAATCTTGAAAAGGTTACTTACAAAGTAACAAGGCACAGAATAGCATCAGCCACTTTAAACCCACAATGTCATCAAATAATAATGATAGTTAACATATTTAGCACAGTCTTCATTCTTTGTTCTTTGTACATGTTTCCTCTGAATTTTCTTAACAACCTGATGAAGTGGGTATTTATTATTAGCCTCATTTTCAGGGAAGGAAGTTTAGACACAAAGATGTTAAATAATTTGCCTAAGGACATACAGCTGGTAGGTGATGGAAAGAGATTCAAACTCAGGAAACTTTGTTCCAAAGTCTATGCTTTGGCATGGCTTGAGTAAAATGCATTTATACAGACAAAAGTATCATTCAAAAATGAGGGCAAAATAAGTATATTGATAGACAGGCCAAGACTCTGATATTTTCTTTGATAAAATCATATAGAAAGAGAATGTAGGCACAGATAAAAGGTCCAAGGACAGAGCTGTGGATACTGTAATCTTTAGAGGTAGTGCCAATGACTAGCCAAGGAGACCCCAGAACACTGGCCAGAATGAAGAAAATGGGGCTCCAGACATTAAAGAAAGGGCTTCAAGAAGAAAGAATGAATGGATGTCAATATCAAACACACCTGTCAGAGTGAACGTGAGGAGGATTAAAATATAACCACTGGATTTGCTAATGTGGAGGGTGGGGACAAAAACTGGAGTGGAGTGGACTCATGAAAGAACGGGAGGAGTGGCTCCAGACACGGCAGGTGTGGACTTACCCTGACTGCAGGTCCACATGTGACCATATGAGTCCATACATGGCAAAGAGAGCCAAGTCCAACTTGATGAATGACCTAAACTTAAATTACAAAATTTAAAGATGCTAGACAGAAGTATGTAAGGATGTATTTATATCTTATGGTGGGACCTTCTTAAGTAAAGCATGAAACTGAGAAACTAGACTACATCAAAAGTGAAAATAGAGCCGAGCCTGTGGCACACTTGGGAGAGTGCGGTGCTGGGAGTGCAGCAGAGCTCCCGCTGTGGGTTCGGATCCTATATAGGGATGGCCGGTGCACTCATAGCGCTCACTGGCTGAGCGCGGTGCGGCCGGTCTCAAAAAGGAAAAAAAAAAAAAAAAAGAAAAGAAAAT
>NW_007733824.1:18674-68168 GCF_000696425.1 Galeopterus variegatus
AGACAGGGGTGGGGGTGGGGAGTTGGGGAGGGATAGGTTGGGTAAAGGGCATAAAGAAAAATCACAATTTATAATAATAATATGCTTAAAATAAATAATAAATTTTTAAAAAATAATGAAAAAATAAAAAGCATAAATCATGACACAGGTCACTTTCCTATGTCAAATCTGATAGAAATACAGTCTGAATTTCTTTTCATGACCTAGGAAGCTCCATGTGATCCACCACCCACCCCATCTCCCTACCTCATGTCTTCCTTCCAGCCTCATTGTATGTGCTTAGAATATGGTGGAAATAAAACCTTAATTTCTTATTATGAAAACTTCTAACCTGCGCTATTTGCTTTTGTAAACGGGCTTGCTCTAACTTAGCAACAGTGAAGCCATCTTAGAAGCTGTTACAGCAAGACACACCTTGCCCCCCTCCCCCGGGCCAGCTAGACACACAGGATGTTCTGCTAGCTTGCAAGAGCTGAGAAATGTAGGTTGCGGTAGAACATAAAACTTTCCACATAAGCATGTTCTCTAAGGAACCTCTGGGTAGGGGTCTTATCACACCTGGGTAAGTGGGGCAAGAAGTGTGGTTGCTTGAGGAGGGGTCTCTGAGAATTGGTCTACTTCTCCCCTACACAGGAAGAGCTCAGAGCTGACAGCCTGTGGTTTTCTTGCTAACACAGGCACAGGCTTATAACCACAGAGCTATGAGGTACAGAAGTACTTAGCTGATTTTATGTCTCTACGTAGCTAAGTCAAACCAACAGATGGCCAAGTGTTTACCAGTAAAGAAGTCAGAAGGGAAATCACCTAGAGACGGATGGGTGCCAACCAATGAGCTTTAGGGTCGCTTAAGTTAGCCAATAAACACTGCTTATGGCTTTGTCTCCTGGCTGCCTGAAAAGTTGCCCCTAAAAAAATGTATAAAAAGACAGCTAAAAAGCCTAACGGGGTCTCACCCCAGCTTGGCGGTGAGAACCCAATGCGTTGGAAATAATAAACCTCTTGCCGTTTGCATTGCTCATGGTCTTGTGGTCTCTTCGAGGCGAGTATTCCCGTTCTGTGTGGGACTGAGATTCATCCCAAAATCCTACAATGATACTCTGGAACACTATGCAATTTTAAAGAAAAATGATGCAAATTACGTTGGTATCATGGAGTAAACTCTGAGCAGTTGTTAAGTATGAAAAAGCAAGTTGTGGTATCACTTATTGATACAATTCGATTTTTAAAAAAAGAGATAGAACTAGCCACTATGGTCTAAATATTTGTCTTTCCCCAAAACTCATATACTGAATCTTAATCCCCAGTGCAATAGTATTAAGAAGTGGGGCATTTTGGAGAATATTAGGTCATGAAGTCTCTGCTCTCATAAATGGGATTTGTGCCCTTATAAAGGAGACCTGAGGGTGCTTGTGTGCCCATTCCACCATGTGAGGACACGGCTAGATGTTCCATCTACACAGCAGAGCAAGCCTTCACCAGACACTCAATCTGCTGGCACCTGGATCTTGGACTTCCCAGCCTCTGGAACTGTGAGCAATAAATTCTGCTGTTTGTAACTTAACCAGCATATTCTGTTAACAGCAGCCCAGATAGGACTAAGACACTAGCCCACTAATGATATATAGAAGAGACAATGTCTCAAACTGCACATAAAAACTGTAAGTTGTGGCAACCTCTGAGGTATGACTCTAGGGTGCGGAGAGAGGCAGTTATGGTCACCATGCATTTCACTCACAGACTCACCATTTACCTGAAGTCTTTAAATGAGCAATGCTTTATTTTAAAATTTTGAAAGAAAAAAAGTGCTTTTATGTTAAAATGGAAAAAAAAGAGAATAATTAAACATTCACATTGCAGAATATCCCCAAACCAATTGTACATGGATAAGAGATAGAGGTAATAAATGAAACCTGAAAGATCGAAAGGGTTTCTCAAAATTAGAAGGATCATTATAAAGATGAAGCATCTGAAAAATCACTGAATAGAGTACTTGCCTTTTTATCTAATATATATGCCTGCATAAATTATGGAAGCATTTAAAAATATATGAATACAAAATTAGACATTTGGAAATTTATTAGCAGTGGCTATTTCCTGAATGAAAACAGTTTTACTTTTATATACTTCTCTAAACTTTTTTTTTCAAAGAGCAGTGATTGTGTTTTATAATAAAGTAAGAAATTGAATCAGATTTGTTTTACGTAAGTGCTTATAAGGTCTTAGGCTCTGGCCTTGGACCACAGCTTGAGCCTAAGGAAGTGTGTCCTGTCTAGTCTGACCAAGGACAGAGCCAAGGGTGCAGAAGAAAATAATAGATTTTCCTTTCGTGTTTACTTTGGCATTATTAGACTCAATAATGAGGACCTGAACTAGGAGATTGGATATTGATTATCTGCATCCTTTGTATTTAGCCGCTTGAGAAGGTGAACTGGGGACGGGACTGTGGCTTGGCCATCAACTTCGCAGCCATTAGTGGATGTTTAGATTTTGAACACTCTCCTTTGAATTGATTGACGTTTCTGCTGTGAGACTCCATCTGTCCCATAAAGGGGGAGGGTGTTTCCCTTTGCATTTGACTGAGTCCCCAGTCCGTGGTGAGAGGCCTGTCACTGCAAAGTCATGTGGACCACAGGCATTCTGTTTGTTGAGTCTGTGTTTGGGAACCTCCAGTGACGTGGAGGGAAAGCCAGCTGCAATTTCATTGTACAACAGTCCCCTTACCCGTGGTTTCACTTCTCCATGGTCAACTGGGCTGTGAAAATATTAACAGCATTTTGAGAGGGAGAGACCACTGTTGCATAACTTTTATTGCAGTATATTGTTATATTGTTACAATTGTTCTGTTTTACTATTAGTTATTGCTGTTAGTTTCCTACTGTGCCTAACTTACAAATTAAACTTTGTCATGCATATGTATATGTAGGAAAAAACATGGCATAGGGTTTGGTATTATCTGCAGTTTCAGGCTTCCACTGGGGGTCATGGATAAGAGGGGATGACTTTATCCCTGACTTTTTCTGACCGTGATTCCTTCAGTAGGAAACAAGCTGAACTTGACCCTTCTACGGGCCACACACAGCAACAGGTACTTCAGATTCAGCACTGAGCACCCTGCAGGGAGTGCAGTGAGTCAAACAATAACTTAATTGCAATTCTCCTAAGAGCTGAAACATACATATTTGTTATGAACCGAATTGTGTTCCCCTCAAAATCATATGCTAAAGCCTTAACCCCTGTACCTCAGAATGTGGCTGTACTTTAAGACGGAGTGTTTAAAGAGGTAGTTAAGTTAAAATGGAACCATTAGGGTAAGCCCTAATCCAATCTGACTGGTGTCCTTATAAGAAGAGATTAGGGCATCCTGGGAGATACTAGGTGTTCTCATGCACAAATAAAAGGCTTGCTGTCAGCCAAGGAGAGAGGGCAGGGGAAACCAAACCTGCTGACCTCCGTGGTCTTGGACTTCCAGCCTACAGAACTGTGAGAATGTAAATTCCTATTCTTTAGCCACCCAGTCTGTGGTACTTTGGTATGGCAGCCCTCACGAACACATACAAAGTTGGAGGCAGTCTCAGAAAGTGTACCAGGCACGGACTGCTTTCCCCAGGGAGGTGGGGCTGAAGAGTGACTAGCAATTAACCACAGTGTTCGTGTGAATGCAATCCAGGTAGAGGAAGCTC
Source organism: Galeopterus variegatus (assembly GCF_000696425.1). Lineage (NCBI taxonomy): Eukaryota > Metazoa > Chordata > Mammalia > Dermoptera > Cynocephalidae > Galeopterus > Galeopterus variegatus. The sequence continues at coordinate 22,355 of NW_007733824.1, forward strand.
TGAGAGAAGTGGGAAGAAATTTAAGGAATTAACAGGGCATTCATATGATCTTTTTGGGATTTTTAGAAGTAAACCTAGCTGAAATGTGGAAACCAGGGAGGAGTGTGGGATCCCAAAGGGAACTGAGAATAAGTGCCTCGGCGTCGGGGAGAAAAGGATGGTGTGTGGTCACTGAACGTGAGACAGTCGAGTGGCCAGAAGGTTCCTGGAGGTTGAGAGGTCTACCGAGATGCTGGAGGTGGTTGGTAACCCTAACCAGCAGCTTCTGTCGGGGAGAAAAGGATGGGTGTGGTCACTGAACGTGAGACAGTCGAGTGGCCAGAAGGTACCTGGAGGTTGAGAGGTCTACCGAGATGCTGGAGGTGGTTGGTAACCCTAACCAGCAGCTTCCGAAGCAAGTCCGAAGGGGAAACCAAATTCAAGTGGCCTGAGGAGGGAGTGAGGGGTAAGGAGATGAGTGCTGTGCTGCTAGACAGCTCCTCTGAGACGCCTGGCTGCGGGAGCCTGGAGCGAGTCTGAATGGTAACCACGGCCACCAGCACGGCCACCAGGAGGGATGTGAGTGCAGCTACAGAATCCTCTAGTTTTGTGCAGTGGTTCTCAGTGTACAGAAACAGCAGCGAAAGCATCACTTGGGAACTCACTGAAATGCAAATTCTTAGGCCCCACCCTAAACTTACCCATCAGACCCTCTGGAGACAAATCCTACAGAACCACTGCTCTAGAATATTCATTAAGGTTTATGGAGATAGACTATAGCCAGAGAAAGCCCTCGTAAGTGATGGAGTTTCCTTTGCAATCTTTTGTTCTATTTTTTTTCACAGCTGGCCAGTACAGGATCGGACGCTGGACTTCTCAATTTTTAATTAGTTCATTTACTGCTGTCCAGTGAAGGGAGACGTGCTGATGTGTGCCACACTCCATGCACACCGGAAATAGTAATGCATGATCTAAGAAACATGAGACTCCTTGGTGCAACACCATGGCCGGGTTTTGTGAGGTTGCTGTCTTAAGTTATATATTCAAAAAGTGTGATTTCTTGGTGTGTTTGTTATCTATCTACTCCCAACCCCCACCTACACATTCAATATAACGTTTGTTATGTGCATTCCATTTATTTGAGGAATTTCGTTTTTGCTTTATAAACTTTCTCTCCCTTCTACATACAGTAATTTCCCCTTTATGTAATTGATTAAAGCTTTTTAAAAATTTTTAAACTCTGCGGCCGGCCCCGTGGCTCACTCGGGAGAATGCGGTGCTGGTAGCACCGAGGCTGCGGGTTCAGATCCTATATGGGGATGGCTGGTGTGCTCAACTGGTTAAGCGTGGTGCGGACAACACCGTGCCGAGGGTTGTGATCCCCTTACCGGTCAAAAAAAAAAGTTTTTTTTTAAACTCTGAAATATTTATCTCCTTTAGATTAACATCTATATGCCCATCATTTTTATCAAGTTCTTTATTAATTCATACTTTTGGAAATTTTCGCATTGACTATTTTATGACTTTGTTTCTCAATTGTTCGTGTTTGTCGTGTCACTGAATTCAGCAATGGTGTCTTCTCCTATATTATACTCATGGTCGCCAGGGAATGTGAGTGACAGTGAGGGATGGAGATGCTGCAGGCCCCGGGGTGCTGTGGACTGAGCTTAGCATGTGATTGGAGTCCTCACCTCTGGCCGTTCTTCTCATGGAGGATGATGCAGCCCACGGTGACAATGGCTTTGACACCAGACTGTGCTCTGCACCACATCTTCATTAGCAGTAGACTCATTCACTCTTTCATTGTCTGAACTTAATTTTGTTTAGCTTTATAGGTCTCATGTGCAAAAAAAGCAAAGCAAAAAAAAAAAATTATATCACTAAAAGGAAGTAAGAAAGTAAGAGGGTAATGATTGTTTAATTAAAATTCTCAGTATCATCATGGTCCCAGTTCACCTTCTCTGCAATTCTCTTGGCGTTCCCCTGGTAGTCCTGAGATGGCTGCATCCCTTCAAATTGGCACAAGCTGAAAGGCACAGAATAGAGAAAATCCCCATTTTATGTGTGTTATCACAGATAAGAAAAACCTTCCCAGGGCCTTCCAGCAAACGTTCCTTAATACCTGTTGGACAGTGTGTCTCACACAAAGCACACACCCAGAAAGGGCATGAGATGAACAGGATTGGCTGGGGCTAATAAATAGGCAGCTCCTGGAGAAGACTGTCTGGATGAGGGGAAGAAAGTCAGGGTCCTCCTGCTGAGGAGTGGAGAAGTGGCTACTATGCAGACCACCGGCTGTCTTCCATGTGAATTAAGCCATCTGTTTTAAAACGAAGACTAAGAATCATGTATTTTTTGGTCAGCACAATTGCATGCTGGGACAGTCACCCTTGGAAAAGCCTTTACAATATATACTCTGTGTATTTCTCTCTTTAATTAGACTGTATGCTACTAAGCCCTGAAATACCTGAGTCCACTTATCTCAACTTGATCTTTCTTGCCTTCCCTTGGCCAATGTCAAAGCCTCTTTCATAAACTCTACCTTCTGCACCACTTTTCCGAGGCTGAGCTTATTTATGACTGATGAACCCAGTAATACTCCTCATCTGGGTGCTTTCCAGTGAGTAGAAAGCCCTTGTACAGTTGTGAGAAGGGGCCAGGCTGTGCTGTTCCTGCTGGATGCTTTGATGCAGCAGGCCGCTGTACCTGCTGGATGCTTTGATGCAGCAGGCAGCCCTGGGCCCAATCGCGCCCACCGTGCAGTTATTCCCAGGCAGCCCCGCCTGCAGTACTGTCCTGAGTCATTGTCTGTACAATTCCTCTTCCCTCCCTGAATCCAAGCGTGTGCTTAATTCATCTATTTAGTCAAATAGTACTTTTCTTTATCAAGTGTTGATATGATTAAAATAACAAGAAAATGAGTTGTTTTGGGAGGGATCTATGAAGTTGGATTATTTTGGTCACAAGTTAAGTAAAAATATAGGTATAATTGAAATTTCTGTAAAATTATTTATGGTTTTCTTTGAAGTAAATCAATTACAAGTACATTTCTATACGAAGGCATTTGTCTGTACATCTGTTCATTCACATATGCAGGAATATTAATTTTATAAATGCATTAACAAGGGAAAATATAAAAATGTATGCTTATTTGACAAATAACTTGAATTATTTGTAATAGATACATCTCTGTTTTTTTCTTTTGAGATGTTAGAGTATTGGTTATTTATCCAACATAGAGAATCACTCACATGGAGGAATTGTGATACTAACCAAATAAACTCCTTGCATTATTTACAGGAAGCATTCATTATTTATCCACTAGTTTATTTGATTTGAATTATACCCACAAATAAAACATAAGGGCTTTTTGTAGTAGGTTTAGGGCTTGAAGAATTTAATCTTATGAGTATTGTAATAAATAAACTTTTTCTCCCTGTTACTCTATCTCCACTAAGCATAGTCTGACAGAGACTTGTGTATTAACTGTCAATGTTTATATTATTTGAAATTAAATGTATAATTAAAATTGTCATTTTATAATGTCATTGAATGATTAAAAGCAGAACCATCTATTCACTAATCTGAGTAAGATGAAATATAACTCTTAGTTAGTCTTTTTTTTCAACTGCGTGCCCTTTATTTTCTGAGATAATTATGTGCTATTTGTTTGCTTGTTTTTTGGTAGAACAGATCAACAACTTATAATTTTAGGAAGAATTTTTTACTTGATATTTCTATATAGGTAGTGAAAACTTTCTTAATCTAAATTATTTTTCAGAATGCAGCCTCTGACAAGCTACACCTTTGGAAGATGTTTTCTATAAAGAAAAATGCTTGTGACATGTTCCCCCAAAATAGTACTTTCTGTTTGGGAAACTTGTTATGGAAAATGCTCAAGTAGAATTCCAGTGAGTTTTGCTCTGCACTGTGAAGGAACACCATCCCAGAATCTGTTTTTAGTCATTTTGTTGGTCATTCCTCTTTCCTTCTCTTCGTCTTAGGAGTGGGCCTTCAGGATTGTCTGTGTGTCCTTCTTCCAGAGACAACACATGTTTTCTTTTGTCTTAAATCATTTTGTAGCGTCCAGTTACAAAGATCCTGGAAGTTTATAGTCTCTGCTTGGATTCTTCAAATTTGTGTGCTCTTGTAGCATTTAGGGTGAGATATATTTACATTTATGTCATAGTTAAGATCCATCTAGAGACTTTCCCAATATTAAGGGACACATCCTGCAACTCATGAGATGCCAAAAGCCCACAAGATCATGGCAAGACTTGTGACTGGAAATTCCATTTGTAATTACCTCCCAGTTGACAGTCAAGATTCCAGACCTGTTCCAATTCTTCTGATGATATTCCCGTAGTTTCTGATGGCAAAAGACTTGTTACAATGTTGGTTCAACTGGGTGGTATTAGTGACAAACACCGAAATGGGTATATGCTTTTCCAATATGGAACTTAAAGATTTACTCATGTGAGCTAAGCTTAGGACTTCCGATAGGACAAAGCCCATGAGCAGGAAGTTATGTCATACATTCCCGCAGCACCTCATGCTCTTCCTTGGTAGCCTTACTATTTAATGACTATTTATAGTATTTATTTATTACTATCTCTGTAATAAATCTAGGAGCCCTATACAAACAATCTACACTTTGTTCACCATGGCTTCTTTAGTACCTAGTAAACATTCTATTGAATGAGTGTTGTATGAATGAATAAATGATTTACTATTTAAATGTCCTATTATGGATTTTAGAGACTATGGTAATCATATATGTACATTTTCAAACCAGTGTCTTTAAGTGCTGAAGTATTTCCCACTATGCAACTATATTTTAATTATTTAATTACTAGTCTAAATACATTTGATTTACAATAACACAAATGCAGATATGTCAAATGGCTAATACTTATATTAAATTTTCTAAAATGTCAGAACTTGTGAACTCCTTAATAAGTAGGAAAAATTCTAGGGCTTATTGGGCTGCTTTCAGGCTACTTCATTTTGATCAATTTATTGAGTAAATAATTTTATTTGACATATCCTTTACTCTAATGAAAATTAGTGTATCTTTAACATTTAAGTTCTATTTGGTCTGTTATATCAAGTGTGACACCCTGCAAAATACTGGTATGTTCCACCAGATTTTTCAAAGGATAGTCGATAGTGCTTTCAACTGGGCACACCCTTCATAATTTTTAATAGAGATTAATAAAAGCATTTTATGTGCAGTAACATGCTACAGTCATTGAATTAATGGAATAGTCTCTCTAAGATCACTGATAAAAATAGCACATCCTTTTCAACTGTTTAGTTTCTTATAACCATCTCTTAATTTTCTGGTTATATAAAAACTTAAATGCTGTTTGTTGAATACATCAATCATCCCTCTTCAATGCAAGGAATAATTTAAAATTATCGGCCTTTTCCAAAAATAGCACTTACAAGTAGGGAAGTAAAATAAATGTTGCCCTGAATACAGAATAGATGAAAGCATGTCATGACCTTTCCTCAAAATTACACAGCCCTGAGGAAAGCACTCTTTATGGTTAATGCGTGGAAGCTGGGATAAAACAGCAGCACATCATCAGCCTTCCCTCACTGCCTCTGAACTGGCGACAAACAGAACACATGCAAGACTTCAACTGATACTTTGTACAAGAGGTTACTAGAACAGCTCTGGCTGTTTAAACGTAAAAGAGGGGGGGAGGAAAGAAAGAGAAGCGTTTGGAAGAGGGGAGAATGAGGCAGTCTTTGGAGTCACAAGAGCTTTCTACATACAGGAGCCTGCACACAAGAACTCGCCCATGGAAAGAGTAACGTGACTTGGAAAAAGGTGAAACAAGTGACTTTTTGTATAGTTTTATATATATATATATATATATATATGTTTTTAAAAAATATTTTTATGTAGTTATTACTTGCAGTATATATAGTGCATTATGAATAAGTCACTGTTGGAGTAAAATTCTAATTTATTCTGAAACGTTAATAATCTATTCTTTGTAGGTTTATGAAAAATAAGCCTAGTCAATTCCCCTTTTCATTAAGTGTTTGGACATCTAGTTTAAGGTCTAAAATGGTAAGTAAAGGAGTTTTATTTGTTTGTTTTGAAACATTGTTAACCTCGATATGTGAAAGACCCAGGAGGCAAATAACTCGGCACAACTTCAAACCTATTCGTCTCATATCTCATCAGGAGGGGCAGGAAGAGAGATTTTTCGTCCACACAAGCTAAATCCCTCTTGCTGTGTGTGTGTCCCACGCGTCCACACTGCCTGCTTTTTCAGTTTCCCTCACCAGGTTCAGCTTGCACAAGAACGTTACTGATAATGTAGAGGTGAATACAGATCTCAGAGGAAGGACGACAGGGCATTTACCCCACAATTCATATGGAATTTCTCCTCGCGAGTCTCCAACAGGTTCCTTTCTTCTCCAGAGCTGCTCCTTTAGAGTTCTAAGCTACAGGTTCTACTTTTGCTTTCAGATTTGCAAAAAGCCTTTGATAATAGCCGTTCTAACCTGGGTGAGATGACATCTTGTGGTTTTGCTCTGCATTTCTCTGGTGAGTAGTGATGTTGAGCATCTTTTCATATGCATTGGTGTTGGGAAAATGGAACAATTTGGTCAGTCTCCCCTCGCCTCTGAGCTGGTTCAGGGTCATTTGGTAAACATTGTGTGGGTGGAGTGAGGGCACCCTCAGAGCGCTGCTTTGGCTGGTGCTTTTTTTTTTTTTTTTTGACCGGTAAGGGGATTGTAACCCCTGGTTCGGTGGTGTCTGCACCACGCTCAGCCAGTGAGTGCACAGGCCATCCCTATATAGGATCCGAACCTGCGGCCTCGGCACTATCAGCGTCACACTCTCCCGAGTGAGCCACAGGCTGGCCCTTTGGCTGGTGTTTACTGCCTCGGGCACCCGCCCTGCACAGCCATGTTTTTGCAGACCTGCAGCTTCCAAGGACCTGTTTGCCGGTTACCTAGCTCATAGACCTGCGTGGAGGGGTCTGGTGACCCAGCCTGACGTGGAGGGGTCCGGTGACCCAGCCTGGCTTGTCAAGGGTTTGTGACCCAGTCTGTGAACGGGCTTGAGGGATCTGTGAGCTCCAGACCCAGCCCTAGCTTGGCAATTGGCCCAGTTGGCAGGATCACCGGCAGGTAAAAGAGCCGTGACAACTAGTGTGGTCACCAAGCTTTACAATTGACATCACAGACAGGATTAAGAGCTAGACAATTGGCGCTGTGAGCAGGATTCACAACATCAGCCTTAGCCTCGCAGTAGCCCTTGTTGTAGCAAGACAGTTGGCCACTTGTATGTCTTCTTTTAAGAAATGTCTATTCAGGTCCCTTGCCCATTTTTTATTCAGGTTATTTGTTTTTTTGCTGTTGAGTTATTTGAGTTCCTTATGTATTTTGGGTATTAGCCCCTTGTCTGATGTGTAGTTTGCAAACACTTTCTCCCTTTCTGTAGATTGTCTCTTCACCTTATTGACAGTGTCCTTTGCTGTGCAGAAGGTTTTTAGTTTGATGTCATCCCTCCTGTCTATTTTTGCTTTTGTTGCCTGTGATTTTGAACTCTTGGTCAAAAAAGTGTTGCCTGGTCCAAACTCATGTAGCATTTCCATGTTTTATTCTAGTAGTTTGATAGTTTCTGGTCTTAAATATAAGTATTTAATCTGTTTTGAGCTGATTTTTGTGTATGGTGAGAGACAGGCATCTACTTTCAATAGATGCATGTGGATATCCAGTTTTCCCAGCACCATTTAATGAAGATGGTGTCCTTTCCTTGACATGTTTTTCAAAAATCAGTTGGCTTGTTTCTGGGCTCTCTATTCTGTTCAATTGGTCTATTTTTCTATTTTATGCCAGTACAATGCTGTTTTAGTTACTATAGCTTTGCAGTATATTTTGAAGTCAGATAGTGTGATTCCTCCAGATTTATTCCTTTTTTTTCAAGTTTGCTTTGGCTATAAGAGGTCTTTTGTAGTTCCATATAAATTTTAAGATCATTTTTTCTATTTCTATGAAGAATGTCTTTGGTATTTTGATTGGAATTGCATTGAATCTGTAGATTGTTTTGGGTAGTATAAACATTTTGATGATATGAATTCTTCCAACCCATGAACATAGGATATATTTCCATTTATTTGTGTCTTCTTCAATTTGTTTAAATAATGTTTTATAGTTTTCATTGTAGAGATCTTTCACTACCTTGGTTAAATTTATCCCTATGTATTTTATTTTATTTTATTTTATTTTTTGTAGCTATTGTAAATGGGATTATTTTCCTGATTTCTTTTTAGATATTTTATTATTGGCATCTAGAAATATGATTGATCTTTATATATTGATTTTGTGTCCTTCGAATTTACTGAATTCATTTATTAATTCCAGCAATTGTTTTGGTGGAGTCTTTAGGGTTTTCTATGTACATGATCATGTAATCTGGAATAGTCTGACTACTTCTTTCCAATTTGGATGTCCTTTGTTTCTTCCTCATGTCTTATTGTGCTGATTAGAACTTCCAGTACTATACTGAATAAGAGTGGTGAATATGTGTATCCTCATCTTGTTCCAGATCTTAGAGGAAAAGCCTTTGATTTTTGTCCACTTAGTATGATATTACCTGTGGGTTTTTCATATATGGACTTTATTGCGTTGAGGTACATTCCTTCTAAACCACATTTGTTGAGTGTTTTTTATCATGGAGTGTTGTTTTTTTCAAATTCTTTTTTTATTGAAATGACCATACGATCTTTTTCCTTCATTTTGTTGATGCGATGTATCACATTTACTGGTTTGTGTAGTTGAACCATCCTTGCACCCCTGGGATGAATCCCACGTGATCACGGTGAATGATCTTTTTAATGTGTTTTTGGGTTCAGTTCACTAAAATCTTGCTGAGGATTTTCTTATCTATGATCATCAGGGATATCAGTCTGTACTTTTCTTTTGTTGTTGTGTCCTTTTCTAGTTTTGTTATGAGGGTAATGCTGGCCTCAGAGGGTGAGTTTGGAAATATTCCCTCCTCATCAGTTTTTTGGAAGAGTTTGGGAAGAATCGTCATTAATTCTTTTTTAAATGTTGGGTAGAATTGGCCGTGAAGCCATCCAGTCCTGGGCTTTTCCTTGTTGGAAACCTTTTGTTACTGCTTCAGTCTCATTACTTGTTATTGGCCTGCTTAAGCTTTCTAATTGTTTATGATTCAACATTGGTAAGTTGTTTACATTTAGGAATTTATTAATTTCTTCCAAATACTCCAGTTTGTTAACATATGGTTGTTCATAATAGCCTCTTATCATCATTTGTATTTCTGTGGTATCATTGTAATGTCTCCTTTTTCATTTCTTATTTTATTTCTTTGAGGCTTCTCTCTTTTTTTCTTAGTCTAGCCAATGGTTCATCAATTTTGTTTACCTTTCAAAAACTGACTCTTTGTTTTATTGATGTTTTGTAATGGCAAGTATCAGGAAGACAGAAAATAACAAATGCTGGCTGTTATGTGGAGAAAAGGGAACTCTCATACATTCTTAGTGGGAATGCAAATTAATAATAGCTGTATGTATCCATAAAACAGAATGGAGTTTCCTCAGGAAACTAAAAGTGGAACTACCTTATGACCCAGCAATCCCACTTCTGGGTATATATTCATAGAAAATGAAGTCAGTATGTAGAAGAGACACCTGCATTCCCGTGCTTATTGCAGCATTATTCACAATGGCTAAGAGATGGAATCAACCTAAATGTCCATCAGGGAGTAAAGGGATAAAAAGTGTATTAAATATATACATAACAGAATACTATTCAGCTATAATAAAGAATGGAATTCTGACATTGGCAGCAACATGGATCTAACTGGAAACCATACGTTAAGTGAATTAAGTCAGGCACAGAAAGACAAATACCATATCATCTCACTCATATGTGGAATCTTTAAAAAAAAAAAAGTGGTTCTCATGGAAGTAGAGAATAAAATAATGGTTACCAGAGGCTAATGGTTACCAGAGGAAGGAAAGGGGGATGGTAGGGAGGGGAAGAGGTGAATTAAGGTGAATTTTCAGGTTCAAAGTTACAGGTAGATAGGAAGAATAGCTCTGGTATTCTAGGCTCACTATAGCTAATAATATTATATTCTATATTTATAAACAGCTAGAAGAGAGGATCTTGAATAATTCTCACAAAGGAAAGATAAATATTCAGGGGATGGGTATGTTAAGATAATCATCGCACAATATATGCACCTGTTGAAACAACATACTGCATCCCACAAATATATATAATTTAAAAAATTGCCTTTGAATCCTGCCTTTTCTAATCTTCCCTGGCTACGTCCACATAGATGTTCTTCTTTTCCTTTTTAATGAAGAGCAATTTAACTGTCTCAGTCTCTAAATTTTGTACCTTTCCAGTGGTGTCTTTAAAAATATGGAGTCAAGATGAAATATGGGGCTGTGCTTATGAAGCCCAAGGATTCACCCTTTACCACGAGATACCATTCTGAGAAGGCGGTGGTGCATTCTAAATGCAAAACATATTAGGTTGAACTGTATGAGATGACCAGTATTTGATTTTGACCTACAGTAATGGCAACTTCATACAGTTCAGCCTAATAGATACACTTTCCCAAGCACAAGTTCAAATTCAAAATGAAGAGCTTACTGCCTGAAGTAAGAAAGAGTGGGGCTGATAACATTTTGTCAGAGCTTTAACATACACAGAGCTGTCTGCAGAAGCTTGAATTGACTTGCATTGTTATCACGATGTTTCAGGAGCCCTTTGGATATTGTAATTTAAGTTGGCTCCACAGCTATGGGGTAACTTAAGCTCATCTCCTAACAACAACTGGAAAGAGCACAAAAATGTACAAAGGAGGACTAACTATCTGTGCTGGAAGGTGAGGGGCTTCAAAAGGCAAAATAAAGCGAGCACATGTCAATATATTTGAGACGATGTACTTTTGATAAAAGTACTCAAACAAGTAGAAAAAAAAACCTACGAGTGATATTTTAATTCATCTCACTAAGGAGCTATATATGCTCCTTACTGGTGGAATCCTGGGGACACCTGTGACCCCTCAGCTTCCTTCCTGGTGAGGTCGTATGTCCTCTCTACTGACTTCTCAACAACAATTCCACAAAGCTCAACAGCATTTCCTTGCTGTATTTAATTAAATTATTATTTTATCAAAATAATACAGGTGGCTTTTTTAAAAAACAAGCTGAGTGTTGCCATTTTAAATTCTTTTAGCAGTTTCTTCTGCTGTTTTCCTCAGTGTTTCTAAATAACAAGTTTGTCGTGCTGTTTTTTATTGTTAAAGTTTAGACTTTTGACTACATTTTCGTTAAATTTATTGACTCCCTGTTGTGGAAATGACTATGGCATTTTTGCTTTTTCACTAGCTTAATGATACCACCTCGTGCACACGCTCACCCACCACTGTCCAGCTCACAGGGTTACATCAATGTTTGGCTGAATCAACTTTCATTAACACATAGTTACGTTGTTATAAGTATGTGACTATGGCTTAAAGGTGAGCTTACATTTCCTCTCCTTTCTAGGTTCTTGTTTTCCTGGGAGTTAGTGATTGCCTGTTTTCCCATGTGCTTTGTTTTCTGTGTACCTAAATTATCTAACAATGCTGTAAATCTCCTTCAGTGCACTTGTACAGATAAGGTGAATGCTCTTTCTCAATTTTTTTTTTTTTTTTACCAGTGTTCCTCTCTGCTGGAACTTCTGTCATTGTGGTTCAGAGCTAAGGGACTGCTCTCAGGGACTCTGCTGCACCTGCTACCCTGGGACTTTTCTCATTGTTCTAACTCCTTTTCTTTCTGTGCTGGTCCTGTGTCTTGTTCCCTGGTTCCTTTGTATTCCTGTTTCTTGTTTACTTCCCTTTTCTAGTGGGGCACACTATTCATTAGCATGACAAAAAAGGCCTAATGGGGGGAGAATTAGTTGATAACTTGCATGCCTGAAAATTTCTTTATTCCACCCTCAAAATGAATTAATATAAGATATAGATTCTAGATGGGAAATCATGTTTCTTCTGAATCTTGACAGGATTTCTCAGTCATCTTTTTGCTTCCAATATAGTGATTGACAAATGTGATTATATTCTCATGCCTAAGAGCTCTCTCTAAAAGTAATTAAATGAAAAATGAATTAAATTTAACTGTTTAATAAATTTTTTAACTGTTTAATTTATTTAATTATTAAAGAGTTAATAATTAAATTTTATTAAATAGTTTATTAAATAGTTAGTGGGCCCTCTCAATTTGGTAACACCAATCTTTCGTTCCTGGGAAATTCTTTGGTAATGTTTATTAAATGTTCTTCTTATCACCATTTTCTCAATTTCCCTTTTCCGGGACTCTATCTACTCTGATTTGGAATCTCCTGGATTTATAGTCTATATTTCTTGTATTTATCTTCTATTTTCCATTTCTTTGCCTCTGCCTTTCTGCTTTCTGAGGAAAGTCTTCAACTGTATTCTTCCAAATTGTATCTATTTAGCTTACAATCTGTTCATATTTTAAATGTCCACGGCCTCAGGAGCTCTCGAAATGTTCTTTTCCTCTCCTTCCTTCCTTCCTTCCTTCCTTCCTTCCTTCCTTCCTTCCTTCCTTCCTTCCTTTTAGTATAGCACCTGACCTTTGTATAATGAATGTACAATTTTCCTATTTTTCTAAATGAATAATTATTGGAGTTCTTTGCTTTCTGCATCTAGTTTTCAACATAAGCTGTAACCCAGCAGGCAGAATTATCGTAAACAATTGTCATTTAAAAAATTTATTATTTAAAACACACTCAAGGCATTTTACTCCTCACCTTATCATGGTGTATCCCTGAAATTGTTTCCTTCATGGCCCTTGCTTCTATCCAAAATTATCTTCTTTGTTTTTGCTTCCTCTTTTTCTTTTTTCAAGGAAGAATGTTTTTATTGGCTTGCCAGCTGCATGGAAAAGCTTGAGGTTCAAGTCAGCGATTCAAATACGCCATATTCAGGCGGCTACTGCTGCAGACACTTTCACGTCCTGTCATCTGGTCTTTCCAGTTGCACTGAGAAGCAGCATTATCAGCGTTCACTATGAAGCTTGGAGAGGCTGAGTGATGATGAGATGCCCTGTCTCACGGCAAACATCTCAGAGCACCTCCTGTGTGCATTTCGATGTGCTCCTATGTTGTAAGTAAGTCTCATCCCCAGCTCTTAAGAAACTTCTGCTTTAACTCCTAATATGCCTTTTGTCTTTCTTTGATATTAAATGGATGTCTGAGTTTTGCAGACAGCAGAAATGTTTAATAAAGTGACCTATGGCAATGGACATTGTATGGGATTAGGAAGAGATGAAAAATAGATTCAAGATATGATGGGTATTGAGGTCACAGGCTGCCCCTCTCCACGTCAAAATAAACTCCTTGGCTTCTATTTGTTCTTGCAGGTTGAAAACTGAGAGAACAGACAAATTTTAGGTTTAAAACAAATCAAATCTTATTTCATTTTTATTTTACTTTATTTTTAAAATTTTAATTGAAGCATGATTGATTATATATAATTTTTGGAGTACAGTGTTTACTTTTGTTGACAATCTTTAATGCCCCCTCAAAACAAATTCCTTGATTGAAGGGTCTTTCTCTGTCTTATTCACCACTGAGTTTTCAGCATAGAGAATAGGGCTTAACAAATACTTATCAGTGGGTCAGTAGATGGTTAGTTAAAAAATATGCTGAAGATCCCTGGGAAACCATGAAGAGGTAAATTTCCTTGGAAAGATCGCCAGACCCTATACATCCTCCTCTTCACTCAATCTCCTGCACCACTAACCCAGCGATCCAAGCCGAGCAGCAGAATCCAGCACCCAAGAGGAAAATGAGAAATACTGGTATGAAGAGTCCACAGATCCTGCTTTTGATTCAGCCATAGGCCTACCTAGAACTCAAGTAATTCTAGTATGATACAAAGACAGAAAAGCAGAATAGTATGGAGCCCATGAAAATGTCCTGGGACAGAGCTGCAGAGGATTGGTGCAGCCACGGGGCAGAGATGCTTCCAGCAGGATGGCGGCAGGACTAAATAGGGAGGAACCTTTTTCCTGCTGCAAATAAAAACGAAATGAGCAAGTATCACACTCTAGACAGGCAGGGCATTTGGCATTTGTCACCTGGGAAGGGTGACATCCATGCACTGCAGCTTTGGGCAACTTGTGGGTGATACAGAGGGACAGAGTAGAGCGCCATAAGTGCTCATCCACCTCTTGAAAGGGCAGATCCTGCTGAGTGTGTAAAAGGAACGTACTGAGAAACTGTGCCAACAGCTCCTGGCTTGGCAGGAGAGAGGTAGGAGAAGAAGACGGATAGTTGAGAAGCCAATGAAGAAAAAAAATCACATTTTCTGTAATGATCCCAAGTCATTCACTGGGAGAAGAATCCTCAGAGAGTAGGTATGCGGGCAGTGTTGATTCTTAATAAAGAAAACAGCAGCACTTTTCCTGCTAAAGCCACCGCCACAGCAAACAGAGGAGATACGACGACCTGCTAGATGCAATGCTGTGGCAATCTCCTTCCGTTTTTACTCTTTTCTCTCTGTCTGATCCGGCATAGTAGACCCATATTTGAGTCTAAATGTTCCCCTTCTCCCTTTATCTGTGCCTGGATAATTTGAACAAGTGTCTAAAATATTTCTGAGAGCACTAATCTTGAATTGTATCAAAGACTATTTCTGAAAAAATATTACGTGAAGTAGTAATTCAGAATAAATTTACAATTAAATAATGAATTTAAAATGAGGAAAGATACGTACTTTTTAAATTGTGGTACACAAACATAGCTTTACAATTCTGATTAGTACTACATAAATTATGTGCCCAGTAAACTGCACACAAATGAATAGTCTCTACGATTTTACAAACTCCTCAGAGGTAAATAACAAATTGGCCTATCCCCAAAACAATTGGTATGTAAAATGTTCAAGCTCAGTAGCAATTAGAGAAATAATAGTCAAGAAATAAAAGATAAACTCTACTCCACAGCCTGCTTTCTGTATCCTGCCAAACAGGTAGACTTTGGAAGCACGTGAATGCAGTGCTGGTTAGTTGAGAGTTACTGGTGGGATCGAATGGGGTACGAATGTTTTATAGATATAAAACATTTTATATTTTATATCAGAAGGGAATGTATATCAAAATCACATTAAATTTTTGCAGAGGCTCTGATAAAACAATTCTTTTCCCAGTAATTTTGCATAATTTTCTGAATGGAGTATATGTTTTAGCATTGTTTATAACAGCAAAAAGATGCTAAAAACTTTATATATATGTAGTATATAAAATAGTATATATACATACACATGTATACACACATATATGAGTGTGTGTGTATATACACACATGAAGACAGAGAGAGAAAGAGAGAGAGAGAACAATATACCATTTTAGGTGTTTATTTTTTCCTGTTCTCTGTGTTTACATGAATTTTCACTGTTGTATAATGTGGTCCTACCCATCCAGGGATGGAGGTGACATTCACACAAGTGCAATCCCAGTCTCAACTGTCATATATAACCCTATATACTTGTTGCATCTAGAACCTAGAGCATCACACAATGAAGTCATGAAAATACATATCATAGGATAATATTTAATGACTGGTGAAAATGTTCAGAGTATATTGCTAATTTAAAAAATAGATACAATATAGATTTATGCCATAATATTATTTTTAAATGCACGTGCAGATATGTAGGAAATGTTTGTGTATATGCAAATATGCTAATTGAAGTGACATTGAAAATTAATCTAAAGAGACAAAGATTAAATGTTAAATTTTTGTGGTTTTTTTCTTATGTATTGAACATACAGTATCATGTAATATAAAAACAAAGCAAACTTCTGATCTATTTTGTTTTTATTAAAATAAAGAAAACCTGCGTTCTGACCTTGGCATTTGATGCTGTTGTAGCAGCTGAGAACAAGCCTGCCACCCCAGGCTTGCATTAAGTGCCACGAGTACCTGCTCCCTTCTGCAACTCATGCTCGTGGAGAGAAACTGTAAGTCAAATTCTCCGAGGATTTCAATCCTCATTGCTGCAGGCTTAGCATTATTTCCATTGGAAACAACAGAATTGGGGAAGGAACAATAATTTTCCCTATGACGGGAGTCAGGAAAGTAATCAAACAAAGTGACATTTCAATTGTTCCTTTAAAGATAAGCATCTTCTGGACAAGTGAAAAGTAAGCAAAAGTGCATCTTAAGCACTAATAACTGCATGGCAAAAACCAAGGAAGCATAAATGTTGCTGGCATCTTTAATGATCACAAGGTAATAGTAATGGTAACATTTTCTGAGAAATTGCTACGTGCCAGGCCCCGTGATAGCTGATTTTCTCTGGGTTCCACCTGCACCCTTCCAGCCCCTGCAAGGTGTAGGCCTTCTCTCTCTTCTTCTCCCCTCCCTCTTTACCTTCCTTCACCCTTTATCATGTTTCTGAAAACAGTGAAAACCCGAATATGGCAAATTTTGCAGTGAGGTTAAGTGAGATTTGTGGTTGTGCCATGGTCAATTTTTCTTTGCAGAATCTGGGAGTGTAGAGTGGTGAAAAGATCTCATGGAAGGGATCTCATGCTGGAGACCCAAGAATATGTTTTCATACTAATATTTCAGACATATTTATTAACCACGTAAGGCAGAAAAACATTTATTGATTGACCACCAAGTCCAAGAAGTATTAAGAGAATGAAACATGGTCCCTGCTCTCAAGATGTCCTAGTGGGAGCAAGGCTCTGCACTTTGCTTTATCTCTGCCTGCAAACCAGCCTGGCTGAACGGACACAGGAAGGTGTGGACAATAACCCTGACCATGGGAGAGTGCACAATGGCTCTGCGTGCACTGAGCACAGAGTCAAGATCAATGAAACTTCTTTTTGCTGAGTAAGTGGATGAAATTGCTATATATCTGGCCAAAGAAAAAAATACTATCTGTTCAGGTTACATAGTTTACTTCTGGTTTTAGTGTTGTGAGCCCCATGACTACTTCCTGACCTCAGAGGAGTAACTCCTCATCAAGAGCATGGACAGGGCCATGCACTGGAGGGAATGGGTAGACAGGATGGTCATCACTGATCACTGCTTTTGGTGACATGGATGTTAGAGGTAGGGAACAGTGAAACAGGAAGTAGAAATTGATGATAAAAAAAATGCCTACTTTACCTGTCAACGGAGATTGAACCTGGCTGTGGGCTTTATTTTCCATTACACCAATATTTGAGGAAGAAAAATTTCTGGCAAGTCATGTTAAGAATGTAATATATTTTGTTAAATATTAGTATTTCATTAAAGAAATGGTAATGTCAAACATTACATGAGAAAGAATACAGCTCACTGCACATGAAAATTTGATCAAATGCATACAAATTAGAAACCTTTTAAAATATGTTAATTAAAATTACAGGCTTTATTCCTGTTTCATGATTTACTATACTGGAGTGTTGTTCACATATAGTAAAGGATATGCTATTAAATGAAAGTACTGAAAAATAAAATCAAATTTAATCATAAGTGGTGGTCAGAGTAAATTACATAGTTCTGGGTCTCTATCTTGAGTAATCGTAAGGTGTCATTCAATTCCTCCTGCCCTTTCCTTAACAGTCCTGTCATTCCCTTCTCCTTGTCATTGTTTGCTGAACTCCACCCAACTCGTTCACCATCCTTACACTTGAGTCATCAGCACAGAACACAGCACTCTAGGTGCGTCTCAGCAGAAGTGTCCTAAATGGAGTGTGACGTTCCTGCTCCATGGCATTACATCTGCGTTGCGTCTCAGAATTGTGGTCCTTTTCTTGTGGCTCAGTCAGACAAACTAATGTGTATATAATTTTGCCTTCAATAAAAATTGCAACTTTTAAAAATTTGACAATATTTTTTAATATCTTAAAATTATAGACTCTCATATAATGATGTAGGCATTTAAAATCACACAGCTTAGCAAGAGAAATATGTTATAAATAAAAGCAAAAGTGTTATTGTTGCTATTGCCAAAACACTGTATGTGGTGGGTGTGATAGAGAAGGCGGGTGCATATAAATTTTGTCTTTTTCTTCCACACTGTACACCTGCCTCTGAGGTGTGGCAACCCAGCAAGGGCTCTTTCCCCCAGCCTCTACTGAAAGTGTGCAGAAACCCATGACATTGTCAGGTTGATGTAGCACAAAGGGACCTGATGGGCATCCTGCCTGGACCATGAAGCCTCATGACAGAGGTGCCTGCTCCACACCCTTTCCTCTTCCAGCGGCTAGGGAAGGACCCTGAGGCTTTGGGGGAAGGGAGAGGCCTTAGTGCCTCCTGCTGTGTTGAGGCCGACTGCTCACCTGCGACACACATGCAGAGGGCTCTGTGTGAGCAAGGCAGACCTTTCCATTGTCAGAGCTGGAAATTGGGGGTTAATTTGTAATGGCAGTTAATATTACCCTAATAATGCAGCAGAACATTGTCAAGGAAATGCTCTGTGGGGCCATCCCACCATGGAAATGGAGAATACTCCCTGTGCCAGTCAGGGTTCCCCCGAGAAGCAGACACAGTAGGATAGAAGTGGTTTTCAAATAGATGACAGATAGATGATAGATAGAAATAGGTAGGTAGATAGGTAGATGTCTACATTAAGGAATTGGACTGGCTCATGTGATTGTGGGGCTGACAAGTCTGAAATCTGTAGGACAGCCTGGCATGCTGGAAAGTCAGGTGGGATTCCTTTGTTAGTCTTGAGGCAGAATTTCTTCTTCTCTGGAAACCTGAGTTTTGCTGTGAAGGTCTTTGACTGATTGAATGAAGCCCTCCCACATTATCAAGGGTAATCTCCTTTTCTTAAAGTCACCTGATTGTAAATTTTAATCACATCTACAAAATACTTACACAGCACCATGTAGTCTGGCGTTTCACCAATCTACTGGGCACCATTACCAAGTCAGGTTGACAGATGATCAACCACTGCACTGCCCATGGTCATGCCGAGGCCAGCAGCCATCTGTAGCTCCCTGTGATTTCTCTTCCCAGGTGGAAGCGAGCACCTGACCCTTGGAGATGCCAGGTAGGATCTGGTAAGCAATTTATGTCTTGTGACATAGACTGAAAAAGTACATTATACCAAAGATATTTTTATTCCAGGGATTTGCAATTGGAGAATATGAAAGCTGGGTAAACAACCAGAGAGGAAAAAGGTGGAAGTTTGTGTAACTTTAAACCAGGGCCAAGACAATCAAAATTACTTATAAGTTAAAATCACAAGGAGACAATGAAGAAAGGGTGTTCAATTATTGAAAGGAAGGGCTTGGTTTCAGAGGGCATCGGAAGTCACATGAAGATAGACATGGAGACGGCATAGACGAGGCCACTGCTGCCCCGGCCCTAACTCCAGTTTCTAAGACATCTATCATAACTAAAGTTCTCATTTTCAAATAACTGATATATCCTGAAAAGTTCCCAACTGGAGTTGGCTTGATTATCTGCTTAAAAACAAAACAAAGCAAAACAAAACTCTGATTGACAGGGAAGTCAGTAAGAAAATTTTGCTGCAGAAAATGCAGTTTAATCTCAAGTTCGAGGAGTAGACAGGTGGAGCCAGGCAGGGGCAGGAGTTGAGATGCACTCACTGCACTGCGTGAGCTAGGACAGAAAGAGGGAAGGTGCAGAAACAATGCTGAGGCGAGCGTAGCTTATGCTGTCAGCCAAGGGAAGCCACTGAAGAAATTTTAATTCCTGGGAAGTATACAACCCATTGTTAACTCTGATTACTCTTGAGTGAGCATAGGGTCCGGGTCTTTCAGTTTTCACTTCTAAAAATTTGTTGTTTGAGTTTTGTAAAGTAAGCACGTATTTTTTTTTCAGTAAGAAAATAAAAAGTATTTACTTATTTCTATAGCATATGATACAAAATTAAAAAGTCCAAAAATAGTAGAATTGTAAAAATGTCAGAAGTACTTTTAGCATCAATAAAGATTTAAATGTGGGTCCAAAGCAGCAAAAGTGTCATATCTGATTTACTTAAGATCTCTCTGGAGTCACATGGGCAGACTGGGGCTGATGAGATGTTTGCACCAGGGTGGGGGGATCAGGCCCTGAGAGGCAGGCATGAAGACAAGACGCACAAAACTCATCAGGGGCACTTGATGACGCCCAGTACCTGATGGGGCTGGGAAGAATGAGAAGGGAAAAGTCAGCACGACTCCAACATCCCGACTGAAGCAATGAAGTAGATATTAACACTCGCTCAGAGTATAAATGCAAATAGGTTATGGAGTCAGCCTTGTTCAAAAGAAAATGAAATAGGGTTATTTTGAATTGAATGAATACATGTTCATTCTCAAGTAATTATGGATAAAAATTAGAATATAAAACATTTTTAAAAGGAAAAATTAAAAGGTATTTAAAATTTTTGTTTATCAGAGAGAGTATCTGTGGGAATGTGCTGCTATGACCCAGGAGGAGGAGAGAGACGAAGTGGCACCTCACCTCTTTTCATTCCTTTCGACATTCCTGGGAATTGCTAGATGTTGAGTTGCTTTGATGCCACCACACGAAACGAGACCTGCCATGACCTCCACTTAAGCAGCGAGAATGTGAGGGCTGCACCGCTGAAAGTCGTTCAACCTCACATTAAACTGCGTTCAGCCAGATACTCAAACCTGACGAGGACATATATCCAGCTTGCTCGTGTCTTGATTGGAGCCCTTTTTATAGTCATCTACATTTAACATAAATATTTAATCAAAGTTGCCAAGTGTGCTTTGAAGTATCAAGCAACCGTCATTTCTCAACTCAGGTGTCTAGACTAATCAAACCTTAAGAGAAAGTGCAACATTCATAATGATACCATCATTTTATTGAATCATTCCACTTAAATTTGATTTCAGTGCAAAAATCACAACATTTGCTTTTCTCTGATAGAAATGCAGCACAGGGCTATAATTTTCATTTTGATTGAAGGGTATACAGCTTGTGGTGTTGGGCTCCACATGAAATTCAAAACTGTGACATTCATTCAGTCCCATATTCTGCAACACTTTTCTTTCATCAGAAAATGGAAAGGGGAAATGTTTTTGACACCAATTCTCTACCTTCCAGCTTTTGTCAAGCTAAATTTCCGCTCTGCTGAAAGAGTTAAATATTTTGCTAAACCTGTTGAACTGCGCAGATAATACCTCCAAAATATTATTCCTGAAACATCAAGAAAATGATGATATTGGGAGTTTTACCTCCTCTGCTTACTCCTAGAGTTGAGGTGAAGATTAAGTGAGATAATACACATGCAGGCTATTTATGGAATCATTAGAGAAAAAGAAGCTATAAAACTGTCCAACCTTCCATTACAATGTTATTGAAAACAGCATTTCTTTGTGTGTTCCACTAACTTTTATAAAAAGTTTTAAACATACAGTATTTGATTACATTGAGACATGTACTTTTGGATATTGCCTGGCATATAAAAATGCTATATTTGGACATTAAAAAGGCATGGTAGTATTCAGTACTAACAGATGGTTAAAAACGAGTTGCTCTTGGTTTGGGGCAAGGCTTTTGTGAAATAATGATAAAAGTGGAAATTGAAAGAATGCTTCCAAGCCTAAGTAGAGAAGGTTCGGCATCACACTTCTCCAACAATAGGTCCCAGGAGACAGATTTGCCCAAAATTTAGCAAATGGGGCAATTGCTAAAGGCCTTAATTTTTTCTAGCTCAGATGCATTATCGTGACCAGTATAGTGCAATAGGAGGCAGCCAACCAGGTGAAGACGTAGGTACGAAGTAAAGCCATAAGATTAGAGAAAGAGGACACTGCATGTACTTATACAGAGCCATTAGAGAAAGAGGAGACTGACTGCATGTACATATATGGAGCAATAGGTCAATAAACAGGAGCACAAACATCACTATCAACAAGGCATGCCGAGAGGATGTGCTCAGCCCTGGGCCCCACACCAGCCTGCAGACGTTTCTGCCCAGCCAGTTGAGGCCAGACGCTTTCCACCTGCACAGAGGCTGGCAAGCGAGGTTCTGGTGAAGTAGTATGAAATCGGGCAGTGAACGAAAGGTTCTCTGCATTCTAATGTGCAAAATCCTAAAACCCGAGTATTTGACAATCTACAGTTTCCTGTGTAAGTTTGAGGCCATGTTGAAGAAGAGAGCAAATGACCAAGATTGGGCAAGCAAGTGTAATTGGGTCAACCAAAGGTGACATGGTGGTGGGGACGTGTAATCATTATAATTGTTCTATTTTATTATTACTCATTGCTGCTAATCTCTTACCGTGCCTAATTTGTAAATTAAACTACAACATAGGTATGTAGGTATTGGAAAAAATAATTTACTCTTTTCCCTCCTTCCAGTGGTGTTTCTATCTTCCTTATAGCGTGAATTTTCTCTGGTTCTTTCCAACTCTTCACTGTGTCCTGGTATCTTTATGTAGGTCATTAATATGTCTTTGAAGGTTTAGCACTTACTAATGGCCTACCATGCAGTCTCTCTCACAAAAATTTTTAAGATATTTATTTTGTTTGATTAGCCATGTAATAATATTAATTGCAATAAAAATTGAGAACAACATCTTAACTCTGATTGCCTTATGATCACAGGAAAAAATTTGAAAATATATTAATTAGTGTGTGTATTCTTGTTTCAGAATACTATGAGATGACGGATAAAAGACTTGCAAGAATGAAAAATATTGCATGAAAATAAAATTCTGAGAAGAAAATGGAACAGAAATCATTTTTCTTTTTGAACTCAAAGAATAATGTGAAATTATAGGCTGTTAAAGTGTATGTTTTTATTAGAAGATGCAAGATAAAAAATTGCTATAGTATTTAGATAACATTTGATACATTTAAGAAAGAGGTGATAAAGTTTTATTTTTAAATGGGAATATTCATATATGCTGGGAATTATACTGTAATAACTATTTTAATTTATGATGATAAATTCTCAATATCAATTAAGTATGAAGGATAAAATTCCACATAGTTTTTTCAAAAAATTTGAGGAACTACAGCAAGCAAAAATAAATGTTACAGTGCTGTACATCCTAGCCATTGCAATAAGACAAATTTTAAGAATCAAAAAGGAAAATATATAAAACTAATTTTTCACAGATGATATGATTAATGTGCATAGAAATACAAAAAAATGGTAAATTATGAGCCAAAAAATGAGTCATAAAAGTCAACATACAAAAAGTATAAATTTTTTCTATACAATAGCAACAAATGGGAAATAAAATTTAAAATGCTATTTTCTATAGCATCACAAACTCAACTACCTGAGAATAATTTAGCAAAAGATTTACAAGATTGCTAAGTACATTACAATAAAATAATATTTAGAAAACCTTAGAAACACTTAAATTAATGGAGAGATGTACCATGTTTATGTTTGGAATACTCAGTATTATAGACATGTCATTTTCCCCCCAAGTCAATGCCATCTCAATTAAAGTTTCAGAATATTTTTGTTTTCTGTGTTATTTTATTTTACAGAATTTGATGAGCTGATTCTCAACTCAGGGCCAGAAATAACCAAGATAATTTAGAAAAAGAAAAATATGATAGAGCTTGATTTACAGGATGTCATGATTTATTAAACTCAGCAATCGACACAGGACCCAATAATGGAAAATAGACACTAGGAACAAAACCACAAGTCCAGACACTGAGTCTCACACATATGAAAATTTGATTTATGATAAAAGGGCAATCATATTAATAGATAATGCTGGGTCAGTGGATATCCATAATGAAGAAAATGACTCACCGTACAAAAAAATCAATCTAAATGCTGTCATGTTCAGGTCTCAACCATGAGTCCTCTCTTCTCAATGTACACACTCTCTCTCCCTGTGTGATTTCTGCCAGTCCCTGACTTTCAATACCATCTAAATGCTAATTGTGCAATAATTTGTACATCTCTCCAAGCTCTATCCTCTCCCCCTGATGTCCAAAGCCAAATATTCAACTGCGTTTGATAGTTCTAATATGTTTCAAACTCAATATGCTCGAAACAGACCCCTCGGCTTCTCCCAAGGGTTTCCTTCAACAACTTTTCCGCAGTACCCACCAAAGCTCTTTCTTTTTCATTTTTCCAAATTTTTATAAGCAGCACCACATTCCACAAATTTCCTGCAATATCCTTCCTTTTACTCTCACTTCCCAGTTCCAATCCAGGCACATTATCTAGAAGCACGATGCACACAATAGATCTCAAACATGTTTATTTCTTTCCAGTTCAGCTACTGCCACCTGGTCTAGATACACGTCACCTTTTATGTTCTCTCTGGTCTCACCATTCACACTCTTGCCCACCATAGTCTGTACTACATAAAATATTCTTTTGCAATCTCACACTAGATTAATTTTTTCTCTTTTTAAAACCATCTTATAGCATCTATAACAGTAAAATATAGCATAAGTTGGTTCCAGTGGCTTACAAATCTCTACATTACTTCACCTCTACATATCTCTTCAGCTTTCCCACTTTCCTGTTTTCTTAGTGAGTTCCAGTCATACCGAGTTCTTTCTTTTTATGGAACAAGCAATAATATTGCTAACTTCAGGACTTGTGCATCCAACACTGTTCTGACAGATTTTATATTGCTGGGTCAGATGTAGACTTAAATGTCACCTTTACTGACAGGCTCATAGACCACGTTATGAATCTAATATGGCCCAGTGATCAATCATCCCCCATCATATTATATTTTATTATAATTACAGCCCTTATCATAATTTGTAATTACCTTCATAATTCATTTGGTTACTCTAGTGGTTCCCAAAGTCTAGTCCGAGGACCCATGAGGACCCTTTTGGCAGGTTGACGAATTCAAAAATATTTTTGGAATAATACTGAGCCTACTGACTAAGATGCTACTTGCAAATGCGAGCTTGTTGCATTCTCACTGATCGTACAAAAACAACTGTAGGTAGAGCTGTTGACATCTTAGCACACATTAAGGCAGTGGCAGTAAGCTGTACTAGTGATCACTGAATTCTTCAATGCCACATACATGCAGTAAAATCGAAAAATAATAAAGCCTATTTCACTTAAGACCGTCTCTTGATGAAGCACAAAAAATGCTAATTTTACTGTATTTTGTGCTTTTAGTACATATATTTTTAGTATATTGTGCTATGAAATGGGAAGACCACATTAAGCACTTCTGCAGCATGCTGGAGCACGCAGGATGGAGTTTCTGAGGAAGACCACATGTGAGCTTGCACGAGGCTTGAACTGGACTCGAGACTTTTTCATAGAGACAGAACCAGTAGACAGGTAGGTAGATAGATACAGATAATAGATATAGAAAGATACACAAGAGGGGATTTTTTTTAGGGGAACTGCCTCAAATGATTATGGGGTCTGAGTCCCATAATAGGCCATCTGCAAGCTGGAGCCCCGGGGATCTTGGGGCTTGGGAATGAGGGTGCCTGCAGGTACAATTCCCAGAGTCCATAGGCCAGAGAGCCTGGGGTTCTGAGGTCCTAAGGCAGGAGAAGAAGAGTGTATCCCAGCTCTCAGAGAGACCAATTTGCCTTTTCTGGTTTTGTTCTACCCAGGCCCCCAGCGGATTGGCCGGTGCCCGTCCACACTGAGGGTGGATCTTCTCCACGTGGTCCTGCTGACTCACACCAGCATCTCTTCTGCAAGCACCATCAGGCTGGGTACTCTATAATCCAGTCATGTTGACACTAAAGTTCACCATCACATTTGAATAAATGTCTGAATACACTATTTTCTTGAAAATAAAGTGAGCCTGTCACACAACTGATTTCATGGGCAATAATAAAATTAAAGGTTTGAGGCAAAAATTAAACTTTTGGGAAATTTGTATCTGCCACCACTGACAGCTTCTCAATACTTAAAATCTTTTGATGATATTTGGGGTGTATTGACAACTGTGGTTTAAAAATGTATATGGTGGGGCCGGCCCGGTGGCGCACTCGGTAGAGTGCGGCGCTTGGGAGTGTGGCGGCGCTCCCGCCGAGGGTTTGGATCCCGTTACCGGTCACGAAAAAAGACAAAAAGGAAAAGAAAAATGTATATTGTGTAAACAAATGTGTTAACACTTGGCAGATGTGCGTAAATTCATAATTCATTATTTTCCAAGTGATTAATGCGTGATTTTACAGAATCGTGGATGGGTAAAAGATCAATTCATTTGGAAGATAAAATGATCTGCACGTAAGAGAGTATAAAAAGCTGATCAATATGATTTCACATTTCACATTGCAATTAATCTTTATGAAGCTACCTCTTGTACAGTTTTAGTGTCATATCAAAGAAGAATATCTGAAAGGCTATGAAAATATTCTTGTATTTTTCAAGGTAGATTTTCTTCGTACATTTCATCTAAAATAGCATATCACAGCACTTAATGCAGAAACAGATATGAGAATCCAGCTGTCCTCTATGAAAGCAGATATAACAAAGATTTGCAAAAAGGTCAATGATACTCTCCTCAATTATTTTTGTTTTATAACAACAGAGTTATTTTTCATAAAAAATATTTTTAGGTTAATGTGTAATGATTTCCTTGTTATTTATAAATAAATAAATAAATAAATGAATGAATGAATGAATAAATAATATTTAAAAATGTCTCAGTGTCAATTTGTACTTCAGTGGATATAACTCACATAAACAAAGTTTGGGGGAGGTCCTCAATTTTGTAAGAGGATAAAGCAGCCCTCAGACTAAAAAGTTTGAGTAGTACTTATTGACCATTTGTTTTCTATCTCTCCCCACGCGAATGAAAGGATTATAAGAACAAAAACCTTGCCTAACTTTATCTCCATTGTCTAGAACACTGCTTGGCAAATAGCACTGACAAGCACTTTTTGGCCATGCATGCTTGTGAACCAAGTTTGAATTTACCACACTCCATTAAATATTGGTCCATGGGTCCAGTGACTTCTCTCCAGTTGTTAGCTGGGTCATTTTCCCATGCCAAGTCAAAACTGCCCAGATATCTGCCTTGTCCTCCTGTGCTAATTAAGTTCTACCAGAGCACACCAAAACCATCAGAGATGAGGAGACAATATTTTAATGCTCTACAAATATTATTTCTTAATTTATTTAGGAAGAGTGTACCTGCTCATGACAGGTCATAGAAATGGAATCTAAACTGCATTTGAATACTTTAAGTTACTGTGTAATTATTAAGCCCAGGATCCTGGCCAAATTTTGAAGAGTTAAATATATATCTGCCAATTTATTTTTCTAGTTATACTGAAAATCATATTTCTATTTTCTACCACTGTATACTGTGGATTTGTAAAGATTGATATAAGAATTGTAACTTCTCCTTAGCTGAAACTTCACTTCAGAAATGGTGTAGACTATCTTCATATATTGCTTTTCAAAAGTACTTTACAGTAGTGTTATAAGCACAATTAATTGTTTGCAATTTGATTTGAGATCTGCAGGCAGGAAAGGTGAAATGTAATTTCCAAGTAGTTATGCTTACCATTATGGTTTAATGACATACATTAGCCATACAAACCCAAAGGGGATGTAACCTAGAGACGATTCCAGTACTTTATGCACAGAGGCAGCCAAGCAACTCCCATGAATGTTAACAGGAGTCAAACCCCTGCACCCATAAGGCAATGATCACAACACGTTGCCTGCTATGTTTACAAGTAAACACCATCTAGGAAAGAACGGTTTTTGCACATACATTTCAACAACTTCTATGTTACTCATATGAGCACAAACTGGTATTGAAAGTGTGTCTAGGCACAAATCAAACTTATTTAGTTTTAGCTAGTAGTAGTATTTCAAAAGCTTAAGCTAAGTAGAGAAGCTTCAAGCAGAAGTAATGAGCAAAAAAGGAGTCACATCTATCTGCTGCAGTGACTAACTACATCTAAAAACTAATTTATTTTTCCTTAAATCTGACATATTGACAGATTTTCTACTATGTACTTGGAACTGAGATTAGTACTAGGGATAAGTTGCTAAGTATAAGGGTCACAATTTCTGTCATTCTGAGATTCATAGGCAAGACATAAAAGAACAAGGTCACAAAAAGATCTATTTATAAGCTGTATTCTTTGAAGGAATTGTGGTTCTGGCCTTTGGTCCAGCATGTAATGAGCCTGGAAACCATTATTCCATCCCAACAACAAGTGAAAATCTGAATGAACTGAAAATCAAAAACTCTCCTTAGATCCATCAGAGAACTGAGGACACAGGGCAAACCACCGCTCCCCAAACTGTAGAGACAGACATATCGGGAGAATCACCACTTACAGGATCAGAAACCCTCAAGCAGAAATCTCTGCAGGAAACAGTATCAGGTACATCATGTTCAGATTTCACCAAAAAAAAAAAAAAATTACAAGGCATATTTCAAGGCAAAATATGCAGTTTGAAGAGACAGAGCAAGCATCAGAACCAGACTCAGATAAGGCAGGGATGCTGGAATTATAAGACAAGGGCTATAAAACAACTATGATTAATAAGCTAAGGGCTCTAATAGAAAAAGTAGACAATATCCAAAAACAGATGGGCAGTGGAAGCACAGAGTTGGACATTCTAAGAAAGAATTAAATTCTATAACCCAAAACACTGTAACATAAATGAAAAATGCCTTTGATGAGCTTATCAGTAGGCTGAAGAAAGAGTCTCTGAGCTTTAAAGTGAGTCACGTGCTGCATAACAGTGTTTGGTCATTATATGACAGTGGTCAGAGCCACAGGCTATACCACATAGCACAAGTATGTCATAGGCTGTGCTATCCAGGTTTGTTTAAGGGCACTCTATGACATTTGCACAACCACGAAATTGCCTAAAGATGGTTTTCTCATAATGTAGTCCCTTTGTTAAATGATGTATGACCCTACGTCAATAAAAACTAAGACTGAAAAGCTAAGCAGAAAATAAAAAAACTGAAAAAAATAAAAAACTGTAATAGAATATCCAAGAACTATGAGACAAGCTACAAATGCTGCAACAAACATGCAGTGGGAACACAGAAGAAGAAAGAAAGGAGTGGAAGGAATATTTGAAGCAATAATGCTTTAGAATTTTCTCAAATTAATTTCAAACACAAAACCACAGTTTCAGGAAGCTGAGAGAACATGAAATAAAATAAATGCAAATACACACACACACACACACATATATATATACCTAAGCATATCATGTTCAAACTGCAGAAAATCTAAGATATGAACAAACAAACCAAAATTTTGAAAGAAACCAGAGGAAAAAACACCTAATTTGCAGTGAGGTAAATATAAGAATTACATCTGACTTCTCCTCAGTAATCAGGCAAACAAGAAGAAATTAGAGTGAAATATTTAAAGTGTTGGCAGAGAAAAAATCACCAACTTGGAATTTTGTATCCTGCAAAATTACCCTTCAAAAGTGAAGGAGGAAATAAAATTTCTCAGACAAACAAAAATTGAGGAAATTTGTTGCCATTAGACCAGCCTTGCAAGAAATGTTGAAAAAAAAAAAATTCCTTAGAGAGAAGTAAAATGATATGGGTCAGAATCTCAGATCTACATAAAGAAAGGGAAGTGTTAGGTAAGAAATAAGTGAAGATAACATAAAAGCCCTTTTTAAAAAAAATCTTAGTTGAGCCAACAGATAATGGTTTGTTTAAAATAATAATGACATATTTGGTGATTATAGCTTACGTACGTATAAGTGAAATGAACAACAGAGAAATGATACATGGGATGGGAGGGATAAGTCAGGAATATTATGTTGTAACACACACACAAAACATACAGAACATAATATCACCACGTTATATATTCCTGATATAACATGATAGGGAATGTACAGGGTGCTATAGGAGAGTAAAACGGTGAGAAGTAATTGAGCTCGGGGGTTGGGGAAGGCCTCTCTAAGGAAAGATATTTACGATGAGGCTTGCAGGATGATCCAGAGCTAGGTGGTTGGAAAGCACGAAGAGTGTTGTGAGAAAAAGTGAGAGATGTATACAGTGCAATCATATTTTCAGATCTGAGAAATTGAAATAGAATGAAGCTACAAAATCTTGGAAAGGGAGGGCTGAACAACTTGGTCGATTCAGTTCATGTCAGGCCTTGAGGGTGATGGGATATTGACGTGTTGGGTTTTATGAGGCGGTTTTGATCAAGACACAATCTTAGTTGTAGTATAATAGGATCATGATGTCTGCTATGTAGAGCGCTGATTACTTGTCAAAAAGTAAGACTGAAAACAAAGAACAACTAAGAGGCTACTGTGTGTTTGTGTGAAAGGTGGTGGCTATTTGGTTTAGGTGATTAGCAGTGGTATGGAAAAAAGGTGAGTAGATTTTACACACACATGCACACAACATAAAATCAACAGAATTTCTATTTATGGGCTTAAAAATTTCTAGCTATACTAGTTTTACTATAGCATTGGCAAAAAAGAATCACAAAGATCAAACTGAAATTTCCAGAACATATCCAAGTCTTCTGCAGTAATAAAGCATGCTTCTTTCTGTAACAAAATAACTACACCTTTCAGTTTGGTAGTATTTCAGTAGTACAGATTCTAAGTAAAGTGCTTCTTTCTAGATTATCTCTGGAATCATCTATGGTTTTGTTTTTTGTTTTTGAGAATCTGTCTTTTAAAACTCTATTTCACAGTTCTCCCCCACTTTCTTCTGTCAGTAACATAGCCTCGTTTTCTGCCAAGGAACCAAGTGTTCTAAGATTCTTGAATCCCTGGCATTAGCTTTGAATCTTTTCCATTTGCCATCTTCAAAATTTAATTGTTCATCTTCATCTTCATATTTAGCAATTCTCACATTTCTTCAATATATTTTAAGTGATACAGTACGTTGCTTGAATCGATACTCTAGTGTGTGCTGCCTGATGCACTTGAGCAAAACATCCCTGGGGTGTCTCGCTGCACAATTGTCAGTTGGTAGCTATGTGCTCCAGGAATTTGGACGATATCACCCCACCGTCTCTGGCTTCCATTGGCACATTGGTTAGCCAACTAGTCTGATCACCACCTTTTGTAGGACATCTCTGTTTTCTTGTCTGTTTTAAATTCAATTTTTTGCCTTTCCTGTTCTTTCTATGTATCTAGTTTGGTGTTTTTTTTAGCTTTCCTGAGTCTAAAGATTCATTTTGTTTATTAATTCTAGAAATTTTCACCTGTTATCTCAGAATATGACTTCACCATAGCCCACTATATCTATTATCTCCTCTTGAAACTCTTGTCAGAAGTACATTTGACCTTTTCATTTATTCCCTTGCGTTTTTTAACGTCTCCTTTATATTTCTATTTTTTTTTTTATCTTTGGGCTGCCTTCTAGGTAATTTCTTCAAATCTGTCTTCCAATTTAGTAATGCTGTCACCAGTTTCCTCTCACTTACTGTTTAACTACTTACTGTAATTGTAGACATTCTGCTAGGCTTCCTAATCTACTTTTTAATTTTTAGTCAAAAGCTCTCTTATTTTTAAAAACATGTTAAGAAATCTTATATGTTCTGTAGTTGCTCATTCAAGCCCCAAAGAAAGACCCATAGGTACACTGAAAATAGAATATCTTTCCAGTTGCTTCAAGCTCTGACCACAGAATTGAATTCTCACCCTCCCATTTACTAGTAAGATGATGTAAAACAATTCCTTGGCCATTCTGAGTCTTAGTTTCATTATCTTTAAAAGGTGATATTAACTCATCTCAAAAGAATGCTGTGATGATTAACTTAGCAAATGTTTATCCAGCAGTTAGAATAAAATGTGGAAAATAGAAAATATAGTTGGCAAAAATGGACATGAGGAAAAGAATCAACAACTGATAGAAAGGTTATTTCTTTTAAAAAGCAATTTATTTAAAAGCCACAGATTTCCTCCAGAATGGCTCAATTGGTTATTATCTTTGGAAAACATAATAATATAGTAAATCACTAACAAAGATAAGAATGCAGTCAAATTGGGAATAACTACTCTAATTACTGGAGAAAAAATTAAATTGACATTTTTAGAAAAAGCTCCATCACAAAATATATTACACTCTATTAAAACAGGGGAAGAAAATCTGCAAAATTCAGATGGGAAAGTGATAATACACTAGATCAAAGGATTGTGGCTGTTCATAGCCCCTTGTGGAGAGGTGGCATGCTCCATCTGGGTTCTGGAAAAGAGGCTTGTTGAGAGTTAGCGATGCCTGCCACAGGCACTGGAGAAGGGAGTGAAGTCGAGTGAGAAATGTACCTGCCACACTTGAGATAATACCTTTAACACAGCAACTGTTGTTTTCCATCCCAATTCAGTTGTGCTGAGCCTTGGAGGTAGAGGCCAGATACCATGCATCCAAAGAGAATGAAACTGAGTCTACTTTGCAAGAACCTCAAATTTAGAATCAATCAGCGCAATTATCAAAGTTAAAACAATAGTTAAAATCTTCCACCAAAGAAATATCCAACCCCGATGGTTTTACAGGTGATTTTAAACCAAACATTCAAAGAACAAATAATTTGAATTTTATGCAAATTCTTTCAGAGAATAGAAAAATAAAAATACTCACCAATTTTATGAGTGTAAAAGATGCCACTCCTAGATATTTATTGTGGAGTATTTGCTGTGTATTTGTCCCAGAGAAATAGAAAAGAATACTTTTGGCATCATTGGTTGTCATGGCGTCTCGTGGAGAGAACTGAAGTGTCCATCAACAAATAAATAAATTTTGGCTTATTCACATAAATTCAGAGGGTGAATCACAACTAAAGACATCAACCTGAACAGACTCAAAAACCTAATGTTGAGGGAGGGGAAAAAGCAAGTACAAGAAGAATAAGCACAAAACGATTGCTTTAATATAGAGATCAAAGCAGGCAAATGTGACCAACTTGCTGTTTAAAGAATCACTCATAGCTGGTAAAAACTTTAAGGGAATTCAAGGGAACGTTTCATAAGAACCTTGGATAGCAGTTACCTCTGGGTTGGGGAGAGGAGTAGAGGAAGGGCAAAGAGAATATGGTGACATTGTTTCTTAAGATAGATTCACTGGTTTTTACACCATTCTTTAAGCTTAAAATAGATGTAGTCATTTGTATGCTTGATATATTTGTGAATTTAATAAACCGTAAAAGCTAGAAGCCTCTCAAAGGAGGCTATTTACATAGTTATTCCATGAGACTGTTACTATATTACCATGGCTTCTTATTTGTGTTCTGAAATTCAAATGCAGTTTTTCTTTATTAAAATGTAAAGACAGGTAAAAAAGAACAACTCTGCAGAAAAGTTTTAATTCAAATTCACATTCTGTAGATTAACTTTGTCCTCTCCTCCCAGATAAACACTTTCTTTATATTTCTTCCATGTGATATTCTAAGTATTTAAACTCTTTGCCTTCAGAAAATTATCTTTCTTGGTATGATAGACAATTTCTAAGTATTCCTGGTCATATTCATTGATTTTAATAGGCCCAGTTGACATCCACACTCTCATATGTCTTATGATGTGTGAACAGAAGCTCGCTTCAGTCTCTGACACTGCACAGAATTCCAGGGGCTATCAGACGAATGAACTGGAAATGCTATCACTTAACACTGAGCCAAAACAGACCCTGTCCTTGGGAGTGATTTTTAGAGACAGTGTTCTCTGATGCAGAACATTCTGGAATATTATGCCCCTCAAAGCATTGGGGTCCTTCAGCTTAAATATAGATCTCATCATAAATCATTACCTACCGTAAAATTCCAGAGTGCAAAAATCTGCTGCTTATAAGTAGCATATTTATATGTTAAATATCTGAAGCTCATGAGTCTTCATTCCTTATTTAGTTTTCTTGTCCCGGAGATAATTTCTAAAGTGATTTTAGAGGTACGGTGTAGTAAATGAGGTATTCCTGAGAGAGCCTGGAGTGGAAGCAGTTTAGTCTGAAATGTCCCAAGTAAGCGTTTGGGTTTATTTGTGTGCTTCAAGGCAGGTGAAGGTGGGACAAGGGAACGAGAGCCTTCTCTCTCACATGGCGATTCAGTTATGAAGAAAATTCCAATGTTACCAGTAAACAGTTACTGACAATATGATGCAGATTTGAATGAACGTTGTTAAGTATTGTACATGGTATGCTTATAAAATCACAAAAAATGTTTGTATTAACAATTTAAATGTTAGTTTTAGAATTTGTACATTTTAGTATATATTAACTTTTTGAACTGTAACTTAGCTCTGTTTTCTGCTTTCCAACTTGCTAAATGGTTCCAAATAAAAACAAGACAATGAAAACTATGTTCTTAACATGGTGGTTTAAAGTATGTCATTTTTTTCCTGATTAAAACAAAGTAAGAGAAATCTCATGTGAGCAATCTATGGCCTGAGACATTTACTATGGTTTTATCTTAAAATAATTTAATGGGTTGCTCTGTCTACTTTAATAGCTGCCTTGAGGCTCTGCTTGTTTGTTAGTTCAAATGGCGATCATCAGTCAACAAAGACAGGCATAAGCGGGCTCATTATGGCCTTAGCTGACTTTCTAAAGTAACTTCTAAGTCTGCTTAACATTACAAACAAACTTTCAAAATACTTAGCTATGAAATAATAATTTTTCATACTGGATTTAAAGAAAATTGAGGATTTTGATCCTCTTTAGTATGGAAATGGTAACCCTTGATGGAATAAAGTCCTTTTTATTTATTCCCAATCATTAAACCTAATGCTCATAGTATTTTAATTAGAAAATGTTTTTTAAATGTATTAGGAAGACTTGTATATGTGTATTTCTGAGAATGAATGTGTGTGTGTAATATACATAGTGACAGAAAGAAATTATTTTTACATGTTATAGCATATGAATATAAACATAACATATATAACATATAAACATATAAATATAAACATAACATATACACAAACAAGTAGAAGCATATAAATATGAGATATAACATAAATGTAAAAACATACAAAGTAAAAGTATATTTTTACATATAAAATACCTTAAAAGGATTTTGCTTCAGGCTAAAGATTATAATCTTTAGGGTATATATTTAACATTTTTGCATTTCTCTCTTTAATATATTTAAAGTAATAGTCCTTTACTAGTTTTACATAATTTTTAATATTTATTTATTATTAATCTGTTATTTCTTTGGAATCTATAATAAGAAATATATATATATATATTTATTTCTTATATAGCTCTATCTATCTATCTATCTATCTATCTATCTATCTATCTATCTATCTATCTATCTATAGGTCTTTGCCCCCGGGTCCCGAGACAGAACTCCTTGTAGGTGGGGGTACTTGGACAATATTTCGTTTTACTATTTGGTCTTTGATCCTGGTTCTTGACGCAGAGCTTCTCTGACCTATGTGATTTCCTGATTTATAGGAGCATCTTTTGTTCTGATGGGGTGGCTCTTAGTGGGCCCCTGGACGGCCTCAGGATGGGGGCTGGTTGCCAGGGGAACCAACCTGCAATTAGAGGTTAGGAACTTTCAGCCCCACCCCCGATCTCCAGAGGCCTCATCTGAGTTTTTTGTACTGCCCTCCCTCAGTTTTAACACTGGAGATCTCCTGGGGTGATAAGAAGGCCTCTAGTAGTTCTGCTCTTTGGTGTCTGCTTTTGACTGGGGTACGAGCTGCTGTCATTAATCCTGTTTCTACAACATACCAAAATCATGTGCTACCCCAAAGGTACAGCAGTTATGACAGTACTACAAACGTTAACCTTCATTCCCTCTGCTTTTTTGCAAGTCCAAGAAAGAGCAATTAACTTGGCCACCTGGGCTGATTTAACATTCGCCAGGCTTGATATTCAAGAGGTCTGTGTTGATCGGTGATGATAAGTCCAGCCTTGAAGGTCCCATCTTCCCTTCAGAAGTAAGAGCCATAAAGATTGAGGTTAGCTTGAAGGAGAGGGTTTTCTGACAAATATAGCCTTGAATAAGATAATAATCTAGTGTTAATGATACAGTCATGAAACATTCCATCAATAGCTAAAGAAAGTAAGGTTGGCAGTTTAGGGTTTTGACAGTAATGTAAGGTGATATGCAGTATTAGTAAGATTCCATAACAGTATGTCAAGATGCATACAGGTTTTGTGCATTTTCACTAAGCAGTCGGGTCTACTCAACATGAAGAACACATATGGTGACTGGATGAACTAACACTAAATCAGTGGCAGCTTGGACAAGTTTGGAAGTTGCAGCCACTGCTCAGAAGCAAGGGGATG
This sequence comes from Galeopterus variegatus, assembly GCF_000696425.1. NCBI lineage: Eukaryota > Metazoa > Chordata > Mammalia > Dermoptera > Cynocephalidae > Galeopterus > Galeopterus variegatus. The sequence goes on from NW_007733824.1 coordinate 58,519, forward strand.
TGCCTTAGCTACTGGGTCAAGGCCAAACTACAACATCCCAGAGGTCTCTGGTATCCATTATGCTTCTGGAATAATACTCCAGGGCATGACCCTCTCATTCACTCACAAACAAGGAAAAAGGCAGGGAGTAATTGCGAGCTCTGAAGGTGGGGAGGGTGGTAAAAGTAAAGAGCCCTTGAAGTTCTCAAAAGTATCTTTGTATAGCAGGTCCCAGACTCCCAGGTGTGGGAATGACTCCCTAGTCATGGCATAGAGACAGAGACAGTCACAGAGAAGTTCAGTATTCACATCCTACAATGTCCCACAGGACCCAAAACATACCAGTTGTCATTTTGTTTCAAGGAAAATATTGAATAATAGTGCTTTGGTCAATGGGGACAGTTTTACTATGACCCAGATACCAGATACACAGTGAGCATAATTGAATTTTGTCTCTAGCCACCTGTGGCCCTTCCTTGCTAATATCTTAAGCAGGCATTCCGTGTCCTAGATGTCGGAATGCAGAAAGAGGTCATCCACACATTGGATTAAAATGGAACCTCCTGACATCCCTAACATTGTTATTTGGATGTGAGAGAAGTAGATAGGGTCCTCAATAAACTCTAGATGCATAACGGTGTGAGTATATTGCTGTCTTTCCCTGGTGAAGGAAACCAATTATTGGCATTCCTTATGAAGGAGAATACTAAAAAAGGTAGAACATAAATTGATGGTGGTGGAACATTGGGTATTGGAAGTGATAGCAAGACAGGATAATGTAAGAATTAGGTACCATGGGAAATCAGGGTTTGACAATTTTATTGATAGATCTCAGATTTGGATTAATTGATATTCTTTCCCATTTGGGTTTTTAAAGGCTGAGATGGAATATTGCATGAACTACAAGTGGAGACTAGAAATTTTCTTGTCAAATGAACCGTGAATTATTGGTAGAGCCCCTGAAGTCCTTGTGGTTTTAAATGATGATGGAGAAGTCTTGGGAGAGGCGTGGAAAGAGACTAGAAATTTTCTTGTCAAATGAACCGTGAATTATTGGTGGAGCCCCTGAAGTCCTTGTGGTTTTAAATGATGATGGAGAAGTCTTGGGAGAGGCGTGGAAAGACCTGTTTCTACCTTAACAGGTTCTGCATCTCATATACATTCAATATCAGCAGAACTTTTTTGCCTATAAAGAAGAGGAAAATCTGTCTACTAGTTGTTTCTAATCTTTAAGTAAATGGGTTCTAGTTTCAGGGAAGTCAGACAAAGGCATTAGGGGACATAGACGTGAATGGGAGAAGTCTTGTAGAAGGGGTCTCTTTGGACACAGTGAATTGTGAGCTGAGGAGGAAGTTCTGCTTAGCTTTAAGAGGTCTTGTAGAAATGCTAAGACATTAAGATAGATGCAGATCATGAGGCAAGTTATCAAAACCTGAGACTGGTGATATCTGGTGACTCTGAGGCAGGGCAGGAAACAAAATGGTGTTGGGGTAAATTGCGCTGCCCGGTACTGATGAGAAACTTGGTGGAGAACACTTCAGCCTGCAGGGCTACTTCCCATGACAGTGTAGTGGCAGTTGAGGGTTCTGGACATTTACGTCCTTGGTGGGAAGTCAATAAGTTCCTGGTGAGGAGAGGACTTGGGATTTTCCTTTCTCTTGAGGTCTAGGCAATCCTGGGCCCAGTATCCTGTTTTCTTAAAATTTCATCAAGTGTTCCAATCAGTGGGAACACAAAGTTTTGGAGCCTACTATTTATTAAATGTTTCAAGTTTCTCTGTTTTAACTGCAATGCCGGGAACTTGTGCTGTGTATTTTCCATTTTTTTTTGAAATACATTATTCACAATGCTGGGCTAATGTCTGGAGCTTGGATATGTTTGCATTTTGCCAGTTAATATTATTTTCCTGTAATGTGTCATGGAGTTTGGTCTCTGACCATTTACAGAGTTTGTGGCTGGAGCAGAAGTTGTTTGGGAAGTCAGTTACACTCCAAATACTCTTTTCCATGTTGACTCTAACTGAGGGTGACTGTCAACCACAGTCTCAGCCCTTTGCTGTTTATGATTTTGAGTGCACATACAATCAGTTTTAGTGGGACAGGCCTGAGGGGTGGCTCCTGGTAATTTTCCTCTTACTTCCCTCAGTTTCTGATGGAACTTAGAGGTATTCTGAGACCACTTGGCTTTTCAAACTGAAGAGAGGCACCTCCAGGCCCAACTGATAGATGGATAAGTTGATGTAAGTCAGGGAATCCCAGAACAACTCTAAATTGTTCATTGAAACTTTTTCTTTCCTCTTGGAGGTCATGAAAGTCTTTGGTGATAGCATGTAATTAAATGTTATCTCTTCTGTTGGTCTCACTTGGGAATAAGTACCTACCACATCCTGGGCCTCACCACTGGACACGGGGGCCCAGTGAGCCTTACATTTGTAGTGAGTTGAGGGATGGGGGGAGTGACAGATGGAGGACATCCTGGGAGAGGAGGACTCAGAAGAGAGCTGGGGCAGGTGTGTGGGAATGTTGTAGGGTCCCTAGCGGGCCTGCTGGGTCAGAACATCTTTCTGAATACATTGCTTAAGAGTCTCAATAGTTTGAGTGAAGCTTGAATTATTTAGCGGATTTTCAGCTTCTTCCTACCAAGTGGAATAAGTGGATTGTGCATCTGAGATTTACGTTCCTTTTGGTCCAGGGCTCTTCTCGGTGGGCCACCATGGGGATGTCCAAGGAGCCTAGAGGGGCCATTCTAGCTCAAGAGAGTTTCTGGTAAAGTTTTGCCCAAGGGAAAGAAAGCAGACAGTAGTAGAGCTGTAGTGACAAAGCAGACAGTCAAAGGGGTTTGGGAGAAAGGGGGTGCTATGATTTGAATATGTCGCCAAGGTTCATGCACTGGAAACTTCATCTCCAATGCAACAGCGTGGGGAGTTGGGGCCCAGTGAGAGGTGATTGGGCCATGAGGGCTCTGCACTCATGAAGGAATTAATGCTGTATAAAAAGGCTTGAGGGAGGGCTGGCCCGGTGGCTGTTGTGGGAGTAGGTTCCTTGTAAAGGGATGAGTTTGGCCCCTTTCTCTCTCTCTCATTCTCTCTTTGCCCTTCTACTATGGTGTGATGCAGCAAGAAGGCCCCCACCGGATGCCCACCCCTTTATCTTGGACTTCCCGAACCTAGAGGGGCCATTCTAGCTCAAGAGAGTTTCTGGTAAAGTTTTGCCCAAGGGAAAGAAAGCAGACAGTAGTAGAGCTGTAGTGGCAAAGCAGACAGTCAAAGGGGTTTGAGAGAAAGGGGGTGCTATGATTTGAATATGTCGCCAAGGTTCATGCACTGGAAACTTCATCTCCAATGCAACAGCGTGGGGAGTTGGGGCCCAGTGAGAGGTGATTGGGCCATGAGGGCTCTGCACTCATGAAGGAATTAATGCTGTCGTTGTGGGAGTAGGTTCCTTGTAAAGGGATGAGTTTGGCCCCTTTCTCTCTCTCTCATTCTCTCTTTGCCCTTCTACTACGGTGTGATGCAGCAAGAAGGCCCCCACCGGATGCCCACCCCTTTATCTTGGACTTCCCGAACTCCAGAATGGTGAGCCAGAAAATTTCTGCTCATTATAAATTTCCAGTCTATGATATTCTGTTTCAGCAGCACAAAGCAGACTAAGACAGGGATTCCAACCAAAGGTGAAGTAAGCAGTTCTTGACAAGTGAAACCTTGACACTTCTGAATAGAGATGACCAGGACTTTAATCCCACCTTTGTTTGCCTGGGACTGTGACCCCCCTTCTATTGTGCACTCAGAATCTAAAGAGTCAACATCTATCAACAGAATGTATTCAGAGCACTGGATTTTGGAGTCAGACTCACCACTGGATACCCCAAAAAGCAAGCAGATTAGACACGAAAGGTTTCCATGTGAACACTGGGGGGACCAGGTGTTGTGTCCAAGAGTCCAGCGGTGGTAACAACTCAGATTCAAGCTGCAGCAGAAAGAAACTGTCAGAAAGAACCAGAAGCAAACATCAGGTACAGGAGAAAAGACAGATTTTATCCAGAAACTATTGCAACCGGGGGGAGCTGGAGTTTTGCAGCCAAGAGGAGTCAGTCAGTGGATGGAAAATTACTAAGAGCAGACATCAGGAAGTGGGGTTCCTGCTAGGCTGACCTGACAGGATTCTCATGCTGGGAAGATTCTCTCTGACTGACTTAGCTGGATGCTTGGGCTGTGGAGCTCTGTCAAGGATGAGGGCCCAGATGGAGGCACAGTTATGAAAGAAGGTGTACTGCTAGGCTGACCTGACAGGATTCTCATGCTGGGAAGATTCTCTCTGACTGACTTAGCTGGATGCTTCGGCTGTGGAGCTCTGTCAAGGATGAGGGCCCAGATGGAGGCACAGTTATGAAAGAAGGTGTAGAGGTTTAAAGTTTGGTCAAGGAGTGCATCTTGTCACCACATTTTATTGGAAATCCAACCCAAACAATAAAACAAGCAACCAAACCAAACAAAAACAAGTAAAAGATTTGGAATTAGAAAGCTAATTTCGTTGTCGTTGTTGTTTTAAAATAATACTTTTGCCTATGCAGAAAACAGAAGAGAATATACAGACAAGTGTAGAGTAAGTGGATCTGCTGGATAAATTAAAACATGGGAGAACCAGCAGCACTCTAGCAGCAGTAGCTGCTTAGAAACGCAAAACTAGCAACAACATCTCTTACTTATATTAAAAAAAGCTATTTAGATTTGAAAAATAGTTTTGGAAAAAATTTGTTAAAAATATTATTGAAATACATAAGAAATGAACTGAATAAGTGAGACTGTTTCATAAATGAGGAAATTTAATTCTGTTAAAATTAGTAGTAATAATAATAAAGGTAACACTTTTGAACATCTTCTATGTCCCAGACACCTTTCTGAGTATTTTTACAAAAGTTATTTTACTTAATTCTTACAATATCACTTTGAAGATTGTAAATGATTATACTCAATTTAAAGTTGGAGAAATCAAGGCAGGGAGGAGTTAAATAATTACTGTCACAGTGAAAGTAAGAAGAGGTGGGATGTTAGTTTCCTAATTCTAGTCGAAAAATGTATTGCAACTCCAGTAAAAAAGTCTCAAAAGGGCTGTACTCTAATTTCACAAATGATATCTGCTGGTTCCACTGTCTACCCCTAAATTCTGACAGGCTGGGTGGCAGGAGCAGGCCTCTCTAAGGGACCTGCTGCTTGTCACACCTCTACTAAACAGCGTTCCGCTCTGCCAATCAACCTGGGAGTGAGGGTGTTCTGGCTCTTCTCTCCTCCTTTTCTACTGTGTATGGAATACAAAAACTTAACACTCTGATTCTTTCAAGGGTATAGCGTTTGAAACAAAGAAAATTTTATCTTTTTAAAAAATGTTTTAAAACAATTTATTTTATTGTTTTTTAATTTTATTTTCTAATTGACAAATTATAACTACATATTTAAGGGGTACAGAGTAATATTTCAAAACATGTATACACAAACTGGCAATCAGTCAGGCTAATTAACATCTCCATCACTGCAAACACTTATCATTTCTTTGTGATGAGAACTTAGAAACTCCTTTCTTCTAGCCATTTGAAAATATACAATAAATTATTGTGCTTAGAACTACTATCAAATACTGGAACTTAGTCTTCTTATTTAGCTGTAATTCTTTCTCTGTTAATGAACCTCTCCCTATCTCCCTTCCCCCCGTCCTTCCCAGTCTCTAGTAACCACAATTATTTTTCACTTTCAAATTTATAATAAATATAAATATTTTTATCCTTAATCAAAAACAAACAAACAAACAAAAGAACAAATCCCCATAGACTGATAAAAACAAAACAAAAATTCTAGCTTGATTTCATTTTAAACAGCAAAAAAAGACATATTGTATATGGAGAAAATAAGAGTAGGAAATTAATTCTTTCAAAGAGAATGTTAAGTGGAAATAATTAAAATAAACCAAGTGGCATGTTTTTACGTAGTTACAGGCATAAAGCTTAACAAAAACAATGACTGGGCTTTGAAACAGAGTAAGGAAGAAGGGATACAATTGAAGTTGTGCCGCTAAAACGATGCATGTGTATTGGTCTCAAAAATTAATATGTAGGCTAAAACAGTAGAGGGTTAGAGCAACATATTTAAGAAATTCATAAAAATAAATCTTGGAACAATGACAACTTAGCTATAAATTTTGCTGGAAAGTCAAATCAACTTTATCAGACACAACACACTCCATTTTAGCCAATATTTTGTAATGTATGTCTGAACATGGAAATTAAAATAGAATTAATTGATAACAAACTATCTAAACAAGTTCTAAAATAATTTACAGTGTCCTCATAATATAAAGGTTGTACAGGAAGCATTTTTTACGGGAAAAAAGTGTATTTCAAAACTAGAAGGTATAATAAATAGTCAGATGCTTACATTTATTTATAATAAGTAAGTTTGGATTTAAGAGAAGCGAAAAGATCCCACCTCATTTTGTACAAAAATTAGAAAGAAATGAAAAGAACAGATGCAGATATTAAATTAGATGCTAGAATAAAAATTAATTTAAGATTAAGTAAAAATAAGCCATTCATTTTTGTGTATGACAAGAGAAGAGATAAATAACCTTAATTCCAATAAGAATCACAAGTTGGAACAAATTATGTTTAAAAAAGAGAAAAAGAGATATTCTTGCATATGACCTGTACCTTATTTAAAGTATAATATCAAAATAAATTTCTATATGATAGGATGGGATGGAGTAATAACAAAATGTCACAGGAAATATATTTTGTAATATGCGACCTACCACATATGGACAGGTACATTTAATCTTGGAAATGATATTTTTGAGTAGGGGATAAGGAAGAGGAGGGATTACACACAATTTAAGATTAAACCTTAGAGGACAATATCAGAGTTACCCTGAAGAACAACAGGCAACCTCAAGATAAATAAATTTAATATTAAATTTTCAAAACACATTATTTTTAACTCAGCTTCAACAACAAAACTATAAACAATAAAACTATACAGATTGGAAATAACATAATTTTGATTCAAGTAATTAATAAGATTAATGAAATTCTTGCATTCACGTGATATTAATTTAATAATATTAGGTCTAAATATCCTAAAAGAACTCTCAAATTGATTCTGTTCCTTCTGCATTAACTGAACAACTGCACTAAAACCTTTTTTAACCAAACATAACTGCGAAATGACACAGTAGGCAATTTATTTTCCTTGTACATCATTTTTTTAAAAATGCTGATTTGGCTTTATTTATTTGGAAGGACTGCTTCTAGGTGCATACACATTTAGAATTATAATGTCTTCTGGATAGAGTTTCTTATGTTTAAGGTTTGCATGGTATATACTTTTCAGTCATTTAGCTTTCAACCTGTGTTCTTATATTTTAAGCACCTGTCTTTTAAATAGCATTACTTGAGAGTAGCTTTTTTTTTTCTTTCTTGTAATCCAGATTGATGATATCTGCCTTTTAATTGGAGTGTTTAGTCCAAATGTATTTAATATAATTATGTATATGGTTCAATTAACTCTACCATCTTGCAGTTTGTGTTTGATTTGTTCCACCTTTCATTTGTTTTCTACTCCTTTCCTGCCTTGTTCTGGTTAATCAAGTGCTTTTTTCTTTCAGCATTCCTTTTCACATACTCTCTTTTTGGTTAGCTATACCTGCATTTATTTTTAAATAAGTGCTCTAGAGATTCAAATTACAACAATCCGCCTTGAATTAATATTATATCACTAGAACAATGCAAAAGCCCTTCAATATTATAATTTTATTTGCATCCCCTCATCCATTGTGCTACTATTGTTATATAATTTACTTCCAAATATTTTATAAGCTCCACAATGCATGTTTATAATTTTTGCTTATAAATTTCAATTGCCACCGTCTATTAAAGGATGCCTATATGAAAAGAGATACACAAATTAAAATTATTTAATTTCTAACAAAAATGGTAATAGAAAAGCATTATGTCCAAATATATATAATATATTAAAAGTGTTGATCAGACGAAATTTGATACCACTATACACTTTTATAAGTAAAAACTAAAGAATGAATTAAGCTCTTAATCCCAAAACCTAGAAAAATAACAACAAGCAAACCAAAAGAAGCAACAAATAGGGAAATAATAAGACAAAAATTTAAAGTGATAGAGAACAAAAACCAGAAGACGTAATGAATAAATAATAATCCTGATTTGTGAAAAATACTACAAAATGTACAAACCACTAACTAAGTTGATTCATTTCCTGAAAAATAAATAAGGCACAAAAACACAAAATAAATAATCAAGGGAAAATAACCACTGATATAGAAGAAAATATTTAAAAAACTTTAAGAAACTATTTTAAAAACCTCTATGCACATACACTTGAACACCAGATTTAAATGGATAATTTCCTAATGAAATACAGACTAAGGCATTTAACTCCATTAGAGATAGACAATCTAAACAAATACCTTCTATAAGTGACAAAATTTACTAAGAAACCACACATGATTTCACAGAAAATTTGTACCAAATCTCCAAAGACCAAGTAGTCCTGATACTCTAAAATAGGAAATGACAAACCATTGCATATAAGACAAATCCAGCCTACTACCTCTTTTGTAAATAAAGTTTTATTAGAATAAGCCAAGCAAATTTATTTAGATATTGTCTATGGCTGTTTCTTAGCAGAGTTAAGTAGCTGCAAATGAAAGAGAATAAGAAGTTCTAACAAAATATATTAGTTACACAGAGAGAGAAACAGATATAAGTAGTGGCTTGAATACCGGCTCTCAAAGCTAAACCCATGTTCTAAACCCTGGGACCTGTGACGATGACCTCATTTGGAAATAGTGGCTTAGCAGATGTAACTAAGTTAAGGATGGGCCCTAAATCCAATGACACGTGTCCTTACAAAAGGCAGATGTGAGACACTGAAAGCTCTCAAAGCTAAACCCATGTTCTAAACCCTGGGACCTGTGACGATGACCTCATTTGGAAATAGTGGCTTAGCAGATGTAACTAAGTAAGGATGGGCCCTAAATCCAATGACACGTGTCCTTACAAAAGGCAGATGTGAGACACTGAAACACACAGAAGAAAAAGCCATGTTAGAGGTAGTCATTTGAGGGAAGCCAAAAGCCCAGGACTGCCAAAGATTTCCAGAAGCTCCCGGAAGACGTAGGATGGATTCACCCTAAAAGTCCCCAAAAGGACCCAACCCTGCTAACAACTTGATTTTGTACTTCTGGCCTCCAGAACTGTGGATGAATAAAATTCTGTTGTTTTAAGCCCCCCAGTTTGTAGTAATTTATTATGATGGTTCCATAATAGTTTCTGGTAGTAATAGATTCTGGTAGTGGGAAGTAAAGCGCTTCTGTAACAAATTCCTAAAGATGTAGAAGCAGCTTTGAAATTCGGTAATGGCTAGAAACTGGAAGAATGTTGAGGTGCATGATGAAAAGACTGCCTTGAAGACGTGGTTGGTAGAAATATGAACATTAAAGGTGATGATGGTGAGGGCTCAAAAGGAAGTGAAGGATGCAATAGAGAAAGCTTCTGTTTCTTAGATGATACATGTGTTGTCATGAAAACAATGTTGGTAGAGATATAAATATCAAAATTACTTCTGAGATCTTCTGCTCCTCTCTGAGGAG
>NW_007733824.1:68771-70225 GCF_000696425.1 Galeopterus variegatus
TTTAGAAATTCTCACTATCAGATTGCCAATGATGCTAAGATTAGGATATTTATTGTTGAGAAGCTATGCTCTGGAGACAAGACCAAGGATGATGCTGGGCTTATTTTTGTTGAAGAGATCAGAGGTTGAGTCATGAATTCAAACAATAATTTTAGTAGGAGCCAGAACTGGAGATGGGGTTATCCAGGAAACATCCGTGGATAATGCTTTTGTCTAATGGTGTGGATCCCCTTGACATACACAGTAGATCCACAAGGGTTTTGACAATATTATGTCACTAAAAATACCACCAGCCTAGAGTGAAAGAGACAGAGATGGGATGAAATATAAAAAGATTGTTGGATATCTAGAATTTTGCAGGCAGGAAGTGGAGTGATAGAGTTACTAAACTGTAAACATATGTGAACTGTCAAGGAAAAGGAAGAATATTTCTGAGGGTAGAACTGAAGGTAAGAGGTAGAGGCCAGAGAGGGGAGCCCAGAGGCTGGGGCTTAGGGAACTTCTGCAGGCTCAGAAAGCAGAGCACTGAGCCACAGAAAATTATTCTCAGGACTTGCAATATAATGAAATTTTCCCTGTTGGTTTTTAACTTGCTTGAGACCAGTGACTTCTTTATTTCTTCTATTTCCTGCATTTTTGAATGGGAATGTCTATCCCATGCTTGTTACACTGTTACATTTTGGAAGCAGAAAACTTGTTTTCTAGTTTCACAGGAGCACAGATGGAGAGAGATTTTGACCCAAGATGGGTTATACACAGAATATCATGGATACCTGATTTAGAATACTTAGAAGATGAGATCTGGGACTTTTTGAGCTGATGATAGTTAAATGAGATATTGGACTTACAATTAGTGTTTTAATGAGTTGAGACACTTGCTGATGTTGAGATGCACATGGTACAGACGTAAGTTTTGAGGGGCCAGATGGCAGACGGCAGTGTGTTATATAGTGGTTCCAAAAAGATACATTCATATCCTAACCACTTGTACCTATTGACCATATTTGGAAATAGGATCTTCACAGATGTACCCAGGTTGAAGACCTTGATATGAGATAATCGTATATTTAAGTTGGGCCCTAAATTCCATGACATATATCCTTGTAAGAGACAGATTAAAACAGACAGGAAAATTCAATGTGAAGATAATGTCAGAGATTTGAGGATAGCCAAAGGCCAAGAAACACCAAAAATTGACAAAAATTAGGAGAAAGGCATGGAATATATTCTCCTTCACAGTTTCCAGCAGGAACCAACCCTTTTACTTTTGGCCTCCAGACCTGTGAAAAAATAAAGTTCTGATGTAGGTTTAGAGTATTTTTCCTTCAGCACTTAAAATATCTCATTACATTGTCTTCTGGTTTCAACTGTCTGTTAAGAGAAGTCAGATCTCATTCTGTTCCTGCATGCAATGTATTGTTCATTTCTGGCTTGTGAAAATTTTGTTCTCTTCA
>NW_007733824.1:71483-74276 GCF_000696425.1 Galeopterus variegatus
TGCCATTAAAATTTAACTGATTTCCCTGTATTCAAATAACACCTAGGAAAGAGTAAATTATGCTTATGAGGTACGCTTGAAGTGGAGTAGTGTCACTATACATGACTGAAAAGTCTTTATAAAACATTAGTTTTATGAACCAAAAGTTATAGATTTCAAGGTAAATGTCTCTATATCTCTTTCTGCCAACACAAGGGTTTAAAAGACTTTGTGTGTTAACTCTTCATTCATTTATCCCATCATTAATTCTCTGGAAAACCATGTATTAAGACCCCACTATTGCCAGGCACAGACTTAGAGACACATAGACCATCACACATGGTCCCTGTCCTCAATAGAGTCAGTCTAAAACTCAGTTAAAAGGGGCCCTCAAGGGAGACCTCTGGGCTGCCTTTGAGGAAGAACTCCCACCCAACTGCAGATGACACCCCTCCCGAGGAAGCCCACCTGGCTCTCCAGCTTTCTGCTGCCCCATCCTACCCCCAAACACAATGCTGGCCCTTTTGCCAAAGTAATCTTTTCAGAGGTTCCAGCTTTCCTGGAAAGTCCCTGAGGGCCAGGATTGTACATGTTGAGATCACTCTGAATCCCTGGTTTCCACTCAGTGCTTGACTCTAGGGGCTGCACAGCCAACATGCCAGACCAGATGAGCCTGTGAAGACTGGGCTCCTGGGGAGATGCAGACTCTCCTCTGCCCGGGACACCCTCCCCACCCTGGCTGAGCTGGAGGGCTCCTGCTCATCCTCACTCATCTTCAGTGGCTCAGCTCCAATGCCTGAGGTCCCTGCTGCCATAGTGTCCTACAATCCATCCCACAAAGGGCTGGGCACAGTGCCCCTTCACTTATTGGACTGACTGAAATGTAAGCCGTAAGATCATGCTCACCTGCAGAACCTGACAGAACAGTCAGAAGAGGTATCAGGCCTCACACCACCTTGCATAATACGTCCCCAATGAAGACCTGCAGCTTTAAGTAAATAAGGAAGCTGCACCAACGCAAGGCTGCATCTTAGGGCATGCATCCTATGTCTTGGTGGGTTCAACTGCCTCCCACAGGGATCGAATGACAGATGCCCACGGATCCCAGGGGCAGCTCGGCCCTTCCCTGGCGATGTGCTCAACTGTAGAGTCTTTGATATGAAAGGTATTTCTTCCTGTGGAGTTTCTCTGCATATAGGGTGGACAGGCACTGCCCTAGCCAGCTTCTCACTATCAGAAATAGTGAAAACAGAGGTGAGGCAGAAGAAGTCATAATGAATGGATTAATTCATTTATTCACTCAACAAGTGCTTTTTGAGTTGCTTCCATGTGCTGGGCTCTGTGGGGAGGCAGAGGTGAGCCACATGTGGACTCCGTTTTCAATTCCGTGGAGGAAGAGTAAACATACAAGCAACAACACAGAGACTTGTCAGATGAAGGCAGGAGGAGAGCAAAGGACGTGCTGAGGATGGGCCAATATGGGACCAGGGTGCTTCTAGCTCAGGACCCCCACCCAACTGCTATCTTAACATCAGGTCAGAAAAACAAGGAGCTCTGCACAGGCCTGGCACAGGTGAGCGCTCCATAGATCATTACTGATGGAATGAATGAATCAGTAAATGAATCAGCCGATGGATAAACGGCAGTCCACATCCTGATTTTTAGAGGAAGAACATTGGATAAATTGTTCCTAAAGTCTCCACCATTCCAAAATGTGACTCAAACTTAACCACATGGTGGAAATTACTGTAATACTACATCCAAATGAAGCACATTTTTAGTGGACTCTGTGCAATGTCCAGCTCTTACGACGAGATTGACTCAGTGATAGATGAACAATGCAGAGCTGCATTTTCCATGAGTCAAGCTGGCTGCATTCCATCTTCATAGCAATACCAGGTTTCACCAGTCCTGCAGCCAAGTCAGCTTTTCAGATGGTATTGTTGCTAGAGTTTAGGAACAGTAAAGTGTGCCTTTAGGGATGAGTCTTCAGGAGGCGAAGGTGATGATTCACCTCGGCTCTCTCTACATGCCCTCCTGGCCCGAGATTTCCACACCCACGTCTGCCACCTGGATCATGCTGACGTCATTGGCTCTGTCACCTGGGATTCGGTGTTCAGCATGATGACTTCCTCATTGTGGTCCAGCAGTTTGCAGGCATACGCAATGTTAACGGCTGTTTCTTGTTTGTCACCGGTGAGAACCCAAATCTGCAGGCCTGCCTGATGCGATTTAGCAATGGTATCGGAGACTCCATCCTACAGGTGGTCTTTCAATCCCAGTGGCACCCAACAAGATGCAGATTCATCTCCAAACAGCAGATTGGAAGAGGAGCTCCTCACAGTCATCCAGGGAGATTTAGCAATGGTATCGGAGACTCCATCCTACAGGTGGTCTTTCAATCCCAGTGGCACCCAAGAAGATGCAGATTCATCTCCAAACAGCAGATTGGAAGAGGAGCTCCTCACAGTCATCCAGGGATGACTCTGCTTCTAAGTGGCTTTGCAACCAACAGGCATATTCCTCCTCACTCAGAACCTTCTTGGCGATGCACAAGGTGTGGAGAGCTTCCACCACATACAGGTTGAGGTAATTCTGAGTTTTGCTTTGGATCTTTTCTTGGAGGCTTCCTCTGGCATCATCTGAGGAGCAGGGATGCAGGAGGTCCATGACCACTCAGTCGGCACCTCGGTGTAGACGTTGATCTCGTCAGTGAGCAGGTGCTGGATCACCATTGACATCCTCTTGCAGACGGAGTCGAAGCCCAGTGTGTGCAGCAGCTCAAAGGTGAGCCTGCCCAGGTGGGACAGCTCC
>NW_007733824.1:74749-78576 GCF_000696425.1 Galeopterus variegatus
GGAGTCGAAGCCCAGTGTGTGCAGCAGCTCAAAGGTGAGCCTGCCCAGGTGGGACAGCTCCACCGACACATGGTTGTGCAGCCTTTCCACAAGTGTGCAGTTGTAGGCCCTGGAAGCATACACCAGTGCCACCTCATCCGGGCTCTTGGCCTTATACCACAGCTCCTGCTCTGGCTCCTGCTCGTGGGCAAGCTCCGGGGCCCAGCCATCTGCCTGGCTGCTGTAGCCATTGCTGGTGATGTCTGGGGCCAGCTGGCTGAGCCTCTCCTCCAGCCTGAGAATTGTGCTGCTGCTGGACAGGAGGCTGGGCCCCGATTTGTGGTTGGACTTGTTGGTGGCCAGGCTCCTGATGTTGCTGCAGCCCAAGGTCAGGCGGCTGGGTGTGAACCTCTGGAGGAAGTCCTCTATCATCTTCATGGGGCTGATCCGGGGATGTGACCACTTCTGTGTTGCAGATGATGAGTGTGATGAAGAAGTCAAAGACATCAGCCGGCTCTGGAGAGAGGTGGGCCAGTGGGTGCTGTTGGTGCCTCATCATGGCCGGGCGCCTGTCACACTCAGTCATCTTCTTAAATAGCTCTGGGTCGGGTGTAATGTCTTTCTCCATGGGGCTGCTGAAGGCCATGTGCTTGGATTGCATGCTGGCCCTCTTGGCCTCCACCCGGCTGGTCATGCACCAGGGAGACTTGATGCTCTGGGTTCTGTGTGGGACCCAGACATTCTGGTGGCTCCTGATACTGCCACGCTGGGACATCGAGCCCCCTTTGGGTACCACCTCCTCCTCCTCTGAGTCTGCCTCCTGGTACTTGGCCAGATGCTGGGCATTTGCATCATGAGAACATTCTATGCCAGACACAGTCATCTTTGGAAAACCATCTTATTTTCAGCGAGAGTGCCAGTTTTATCTGAGAAGATGTATTGTATATGCCCTAAGTCCTCCGTGATGTTCAGAGCATGGCACTGCAGCTGTGAGTCTGTTTCTTCATTGTGCAGCTCTACATCCTGGTTAACGAAGTACACTTGGCACGCTTTAACAATTTCAATGGAAACGTATAGGACATTGAGATCAAAACCTGCAGAACTATTATAATTGTAAAAAATGAGTAAATTGCAGCTATGACTGGGGATGAAGAGCTGCTGTCAGACTCAGGGACGTCAAATAATGATGTCTTTTCTTGATATCACTGTATCCACAATCCGTGTCCGACTGCTGGAAACAGAGACATACAAATGAGGAGATGGACAGACCAGAGCGTGTCACAGTTCATCTGCCTCTCAAGCTGCCACTATTGTTCAGAAGAGCCTTGATTTCACGTCCTGTGTATAGATGATGATGCTGATGATGGCTTTCATGTTCCTGATGGTGCACTCTCACAGCAACGGGTTTTCTCTATATAGTCTGGCCTTTTTCCCATTGTCATGTACGATGCAACCACTGAACCCAGTCAGGTTGTTGTTTGGCTTCTCATGCTCAATTATGCTGGTGAACATCAAAAGATTGAATTTGGAGACAGTTTCTGAAGCTGGGAAGTCCAAAGTCCATCTGGTGGTGGCAACAGTGACCCAGGGGTNAGCCTTGATTTCACGTCCTGTGTATAGATGATGATGCTGATGATGGATTTCATGTTCCTGATGGTGCACTCTCACAGCAACGGGTTTTCTCTATATAGTCTGGCCTTTTTCCCATTGTCATGTACGATGCAACCACTGAACCCAGTCAGGTTGTTGTTTGGCTTCTCATGCTCAATTATGCTGGTGAACATCAAAAGATTGAATTTGGAGACAGTTTCTGAAGCTGGGAAGTCCAAAGTCCATCTGGTGGTGGCAACAGTGACCCAGGGGTCTCACATTGCAAGATGATGGAAGCAGAAAGAGCAAGAGAGAGCCTAAAAATGTTTTGACATCTCATTGATTCTTCTTAAAACAGTGTCATTGCTAGATTGGACAGAAGATATATCATTTAGATTTTTTCATTAGTGTATTAATAACTCCCCTTACACTTAGTAAGATTAGTTTTC
This sequence comes from Galeopterus variegatus, assembly GCF_000696425.1. Classification (NCBI taxonomy): domain Eukaryota; kingdom Metazoa; phylum Chordata; class Mammalia; order Dermoptera; family Cynocephalidae; genus Galeopterus; species Galeopterus variegatus. The sequence goes on from NW_007733824.1 coordinate 76,768, forward strand.
CTCCAATATTCCATGACTTATGAGAGTTATTACTTATGCTATTTCTTACATAAGATTGATGCTTTTGACCCTCTGATTAGAAGGCTTTTAAACATTCCAATGATAATATCCCATGGTTTTCCTCTGATGTCAGAAGTAAGGTATACCTTTTCCGTATTATCAGTGTATATTAGCAAAATGTTCTTAATTTTTACAGTTTTCTTGCTTCATTAAAAAAAAAAGTTTTGGAAGGGTAAGAACTGAAGTATACTGGGAGTAGAGTGGTCCTCTTACCCGATGTGAAAGGTGTCCTGTACAAAGGAGAAACGTGCACACACAGATAAACACACAGGGAGAAGTTATGCTTCCACAAACCAAGGAATTATAGAAGCTAGGAGAGAAGCCTTCAATAGAAACTTCTGTAGAACCTTCTGAAGGAGCATGACCCTGCCACCACCTTGACCTTGGGCTTTTATTCTCCAGAACTGAGTCAATAACTATCTGTTGTTCAAGACACGCAGTTTTTGGTACTTCGTGATGGCAGCCCTAGTCAATTAATACAGTTATGGAAACTAAAAACCCAACGGGCAAAATTTTAAAAAGTATTTTAGAAGAAGCTGGCCACATACAAGTTACATATGATAAACCATGTAGATAAAAAGCAGAAAAATAAAGACATTAAAAGTGAAAAAGTTATTAAGCGAAAAGTAAATAGAGGGGAAAAGGAGGACATTAGATATTTATTAGAAAAGAAGATGGAAAGAGGCAAAAAGTATATTTTAATTGATAATTTTATACTGGGCAAATGGATGCCCCAAATTGAAGACAATTTTCTCATGCTAAATCTTGAGTAGAATAAGTAACAAATTTAGCAATACCTAGGCACAATACAGGGAAGATTCTTAGCATTAATCACCAAGAAATTTTAATACCATCAGAGACACAATAAATATTACTTACAAATAATAAGAATGACATATTTGCAGCAGACTCTCAGCAGTAACAGATGTCAGTAGATGGTGTTTTTACATGTTATGATTGTCAAAATATATAAAATTTAAGCAACATAATAAACTTTAATAAACATAAAGTGCTAACCTCACGAATATGAAACACATTTTGTTTAATCACATGTGGAATCTTTGAGTATATGTTGTATATCAGTTCATAAAACAAGTCTGAAAAAAATGAAAAGATTAAAACAATAAACAGTAGCTTCTTTGACCAAAATTTAGTTAAATTATAAATAAATAACCAAAATAAATATAGAGGTTCTAAAATTAAAATACATACCTCCAAATAAGTTTTAGGCCAAAGAAAATTAAACTGAATCATAAGAAAAAGGCCACACATCAAAATGTGTATGCAGCCAAACATTTTTTTTTTCCTTTTTGTCTTTTTTACTGACCGGTAACGGGATCGCAACCCTCGGTGTCACGCCTGTACCGGGGACTGGCAACGGGATCGCAACCCTTGGTGTTGTGCCCACACCGCGCTCAGCCAGTGAGTGGGAACCGGTCTCCACATGGGATCCAAACCCTCGTCGGGAGTGCTGCCATGCTCCCAAGCGGCGCACTCTCCAGTGCGCCACCGGGCCGGCCCACCAAACATTTTTTAAGAGAGAAATTTATAACCTCGTATGTACGAAGGTACTTCAAAAAGTTTGTGGAAAGATTTGTAGTATCTGTCATTTCTACATTCCATGAACTTTTTGAAGCACCTGTGATGGAGTTTGGATGTGTTGTCCCCTCCAAAACTCATGTGGAAATTTGATCTCCAATGTGGCAGTGTTGGAAACTGATTGAGTCATGGGGGCGGATTCCTCATGAA
>NW_007733824.1:79576-81978 GCF_000696425.1 Galeopterus variegatus
GTCATTTCTACATTCCATGAACTTTTTGAAGCACCTGTGATGGAGTTTGGATGTGTTGTCCCCTCCAAAACTCATGTGGAAATTTGATCTCCAATGTGGCAGTGTTGGAAACTGATTGAGTCATGGGGGCGGATTCCTCATGAATGGATTAATGCTCTCCCTGGGGGAGGGGGGAACAATGAGTGAGTTCCATTAGTTCCCATGAGAGCTGGTTGCTTAATAGACACTGGCACCTTCTCTCTCTCTCTCTCTCTCTCTCTCTCTCTCTTGCTTCCTTCTCTTGCTTCCTCTCGCCATGTGATCGGCTTGTACCCGCTGGCTGCCTGCCACCTTCCACCGTGAGTAGAAGCAGCCTGAGGCTTGTGCCAGATGCAGCTGTTCCAGAATCATAAGCCAAATAAACCTCTGTTCTTTATAAATTACCCAGTCTCAGGTATTTCTATTATAGCAATACAAATGGACTAAAACAACCTATATATTAGCATAGAAGAGAGCCTGAAAATCTCAAGAGGGTAGGGGTAAAAATAACAACAAACAGAACAGAGTGACATACAGATAGCCAGTATCTGGAACACATAAGAGTATATCACTTCAGATCATGCAACTATCACAAAAAATAAGATAATAATATGGGCAAATGCATGCCTTTACCCCAATGAATTAAAATATAATGTAAAATATAGAAATATCTTCAAAAATGAAACTAGTAAGACCAATGTAAAAAATCAGCAAAGTTGAATTTGTCTATAATCATTCATTTAAATTAGTAATCAAAACGTTTGCACACACATACCAACATGCACAAAGATACACTTGTGCAAATTCTAGTTTCCCCTGGCTTCCTTGCAAATTCTACCAAATATTCAAGAACAAATATGTTCAACTCTAATACTAGGGGGTTGCATGAACACTTTCCAATTCACATTATATTCGTTTTGCTTCACAATCTTGATATAACAATTCATAAAGGAAAGTACATAAAAGGAAAAGTCTTACTTATAACCCTAAATGCAAAAATTCTAAACAAAATATTAGCAAGATAAATTTAATTATATATAGTACTTGAAGAGGTGGAGCTGATCTGATAAACAACTTTTGTACACCTGTAAGTCTTTACCGATTTACAGGCTGAGGCCATTCTGATTTATCCATACCTTTGCTATACAAGTTGTTTAATATTTTGATTGTTGTCACTGGAGAGCAGCAGAGAAAGGATATTTTTTATTAAATGTTGCTGTGACATTGCATATCTATTTTTAAAGATAAATATAAAATTTTATCACACACTATACACAAATAGCAATTCCAAGTTAGTTATAGCTATATATATTAAAGAAAAAATAATAAAGCTTAACAAATAATGTAGAATAGCTTTTGATCTATTAGTAGGTAAATATTTTTATGGAACACAAAAAGCAAAAGTGTAAATTAAAAGACTGATACATTTAACCACATTATTAAGAACTCTTTGCCAAAGAAACTGAAAATGAAGTTGTAGAATGGAAGAAGGTATTTGCAATATATAAAAAAAAAAATTGTCAGGTGACTCATTTTGAAATGTATAAAAACTAATAAATACATAGGAAATCAGACAACCTAATTGAAAAAATGTCTAATAGACTTCAACAGTCACTTTGCAGAAGAGAACATACGAAAGACCAATAAGTATGTGAAATGGTGCTAGATCTCATTTCTAGCCTGTGATACAAAAAGTAAATCTGCAATGCGATGCCACTGTGGATATCTGCCAGAATGGCCAAAATTAACACGACTGACAGTGGCATGATTTTGCAATGGGGTGAAGGGAGGAAAATGCTATCAGGCTAGTGGGGCTGTAAATTGGTACTATTTTGGAAAACCATTTGGCAGGAACTTACATGTTAAACAGATACATTTCCAGTGACTCAACAAATCTACAGGCATAACACACAATGGAAATGAAGGCAAGTTTGTGCCAAAAGACAAATCAAGAACGTTCATGACAGGCAGCACAAATGTTCATTAACAGCAAGATGTATAAATAAAATGTGACTTTTTATTCAGTGGCATGCAAACATCATACACACAACAAAATGGAGAAATTTCACAGATATTTGAAACCAGCCACCTGCATTGTACAGTTTAATTCCCGTAAATTTCTACAGATGGGCCAAACTAAATTACAGAGCTTATGGATTCATATTTTGGTAGTAAAAGTATAAACAAAGGGAAGGAAATGTTTACCACAATGCTTGTACTAATGGTAACCTTTACAGAGATTGGAAGGGGTTGTGATGCTGAAGAGGAATAGGGGTTGCTTTTTCTTCCTTTTTTTTGTCTTTTTTTTTTTCGTGTCCGGCAATGGGATCGCAACCCTCGGTGTCGAGCCCGCACCTCGCTCAGCCAGTGAGCGGGAACCGGTC
>NW_007733824.1:82528-102235 GCF_000696425.1 Galeopterus variegatus
GGGAGCGCCACCATGCTCCCAAGCGGTGCACTGTAGCAGTGCGCCACCAGGCCGGCCCCGGGGGGTTGCTTTTTCTGGGCTGCCAATATGCTTTTTTTTGACCTAGGTAAAGATTACACCAACGTTCCACTTACAAGGATTAATGATGTCATACATTTATATTTAATGGGCTTTTCAGGATGCAAATTATATTTCACAATCAAAAGGTTAAAACATGGTATGAAAACAAAAAGATTCCACAGGGCACACAAGGAAAAGCATCACTGTGGCATCTTGAATTTCTTAGACCATTGCTGGCATTTCTGTTTCAACAACAATCTTTTTCTCTCCTGTTATGTAGCAGTCTTTGCTTTTAGGTTTTTCATTTGTTTGCTTGGCAAGTGGGGTTGGGGAGGGGCCTTGATCTAGTTCCACAAATGAGCACTGTTTGCAGCAATCAAATTAAGGTAATACTCCCAGTTAAAATCTGAACTAATAGATCAGGACTAAACCATTTAACACACAGAATTTCTATGACTAAAGAAATTGAATCAGGAATTGGAATCTGACCCAGTTAAACTTAACTATAAAGGAAGATTTGTTGAATCTTTGGGGAGTTAACATTTTTTGGTCATTTGGAAGAGCTACCGGAAGTCATGAATTTCAAGCCTGGAACTGTTACCACCCATTTTCCCATGATGTGTGAGAATCCAGCCTTAGGACAAGAAAAAAGAAAAAACAAACAAACAAAAAACCCCAAAAAACAAAAACCCCAAAACCTGTTATTCTTCAAGAAAGAAAGAAACTGGGTCTTTGCCAAGCCACAGCCACTAAATCAAAGCAAACCCGAAGCTTGCTGTACCTATGGACTCCAGTTTTATGAATGATTAAATTCATTTTTTGTTGTTTAAACCTGTTTGCAATTGCTTTTTAAAAATTACTTATAGCATTAGAAGCCCTAATTGACAAATAGAAACTACAAAATTGCGTGTAATTATGATACTACCATCTGAAGTGATTGAAAGTATAAACAGAAGATTATTTTGAGTTAAATATGTATCTACAGGAAAGAACACTGCTCTGACATTTAAAGCTATTTTAGACCCAGCTGTGAACAGAATTGGAACAGAGTGTGAAACGTGACCTGGGGTAAGGGCATAACCTCTTTTGGCTTTAGTTTTTCATCTAGGAAATGAGGTTAAGATTAGAAAGCTGTCTCATCATCTGAGGTGGCAGCTTTTCAGTTCAGCAGGAAACAGCATGAACAGAGAAGTGGAGTAAAGTTGATTTTAGTTCCAGCTATAAAATGTGGATAATGTTAATAACTAGGTCACAGGGTTTTAATGAAAATTAAAGGAGACATTTTATGCAGTGTATTTTGTGAAGTTTTGAGCATTTACTATGTCCAACAAAAATTCACTATTCTTATTCATAGTAATGTTGACTCATGTATAGAACGAGGGCTTATCTGTATTTCAAGGCTCCTTACACCTCAAGTTTTATAATTATCAATTTATGAAACCAATCATTTGGAAAGACAAGGAAATTCAAGGAAAAGCTCAGTACTGTATGTGTATTTGTCAAATGGATGTATTTATATCTATCAGGACAATAAAATTAAGAAAAAAATTCCTGTGTTGTCTGAGTTTTCATTATTAGGTTGAACAGCATAAAATTGCCATTTCTAAAGGTCAGATGTGGTGACATAGATTCCTAACCTATCCACTTAAGCATAGAAGGGAGATTGTTACCTTATGGCTGCCTGAGCAGAGATCACTGGGAAGAGACCTTGCTGAAGTTCCAGTTCTCATCCTGTCACCTCTCTGTCCAACAAAAGCACGGCTGGCCGTGAGCTCTCACCCAAGGGTCCCAGGTGCACTGAGCTGTGCTGTGAATTTACTGCAACAAAACACCTACTCTAACACCGTGTTTTGAATTACACAATAATAGGAACCATTCTTCCCACCTGGTTTTTTTTTTTTTTTTTGTAGCAATTAGAACGTAATTTTTATTGTTGTTTTACTGTTATGGAGTCATACAAAGTTTTTGGTGAGAAGAGAGTTCTTCATAACCATAAACCTTTTATTTAAGTAGAAGGCAGAAATGAGACAAGAGGACTCTATTCTCTTGAACTAGTGAATAAGCTTCTTTTCTAATATCCTTCATAATATTGTGCTACATCTGATTTATCTATCTACCTCTTTTGGACTATTTTATTCAATTTTTTAGTTTTCAGATTACCAATTAAGTTATAAATTTAATGAAATGCTGATAGATTTTGACTTCTCTGACGTGTATCCTTAACTTCATCTGATTAACAAAACATAGAGTTAGTTCAAGAGGGCCTGTGTTTTTGTAAATAATCACAGATAAGAAAACGCTGTAACATAGGTCTTTAAAGTCTCAACATAATCTGAAATTTTGGCAATAGCAGTCCATGGAATTTGTTTCAATGCTCATGAACTTCTCTGTGGTATTTTCTACTATGTTCAGTTCTGCTTTGATTTAAAAATTATAGAAAAATAAAATGCTAAAAACAAATATAACAAAATTTAAACACAGGTCACTGAAAAATAAATAAATACAGCTCCAGTGACTTTTTAAAAGAAGTGTGACTATTGGAGAATAAAAATCTATCCTCAAAATCCATCTTAATCCTAAAGCTGCTGATATATATTTATAGAAGAGAGATAAGGTATTTCAACATCCTGATGATAGGATAACTTTACATTCAAATCAAAATTTGTTTATATACCTACTAAATACTAAACAGTCAGTTAATGCTTAAATTGCATGGAAAATGTTTAAAGAAATGACTGGAGCTTTCACTATTTAACCAGTCAATAGTCATTTACACATGAGAGAGAAGAAAAGAAATCTGTGGTGAATTTAACACTGAGAACATGGAAAATTTAATGATGCAAGGCTCAAAAGACGTGATCATTTATTTGTAGGAAAAGAATGATCTCTTGGGAATTAGAACAAGCAGGCTTTACAGGGTAAACTTCTTGAAGCAGTTTATTTAAGAAGGCTTAGTAGAATGTTATCTATAGCGTAGAGTGAATTTTTCTGTTTCCGTCTACAGTCCACGTTTTTTTCTCAGATAACGATGTGTTCCAGAAGGGGCTGAGAAAGTAGCTTCTAGATTCCTGTCCACATCGATGACTACTACTGCTTATCAGTTTAAAGTAGTGAAGAACTCATTGATAGATGCAATACAAAATGAGGTACAAATGAATGTTAGATAGGCATGAAACCACACAGGTAAACACAGCAAACTACGCTTTAGGATTTCACCTGAAATGCCTGTAACAATCAAGGGGATGGAGTGAGTTTTACGTGTTTGAAGGCTAGCAGTGTTCTATACTATAGATTGTTTTCTAATTTACAGTTTTAACGTTGGCTAACACCTTTTCTAGGCAGAAGTTTTGAGTACGAATGTGTGTGGTTAAAAAAAATGTTTCAAGGCAGTCAAACCTCTTCCTTGTTTCCTTTTTTATTTCAGCCTCTGGAATCATGCTCAGCAAGTCGTCCATGGACACACTTCCCCCTGGTACTTTACTTCTTCTGAAATATCTCATCCGTCTGGATTTGTTTTGATTAATGGTGTAAAGTAAATACCTAACTTTGTTTAAAAAAATTGTGAGTCCACTGCACATAACCATTTATTGAATTAATATATCACTCCTGCACTGATTTTATGTTACAAACTTTTGTCAGAGGCTCAGTCCGTTCGTCGATGATACATTTGTTTTCAGTGCTATAGTCATCGGGCACAGTGCTAAGTTCAGGGAGCATAATAGTAAACAGACATTTCCTCTCATGAACTTCACCATATCAAGGGGCAAGACAGGTCAGTCAAGTACCACGTAAAGGAATATTGTGGGAGAGCATAATAAAATGGAACCTGACCTACACAGGGTGTCAAGAAAGTCTTCTCCAAAGAACTGTGCTTAGATGCAATCTAGGGGATAAGTAGGAATTCAATTAAATAAGCAAAATGGGATGTTGCTGGTGAAAGGTTCCAGCACTGGGAATCACCTACAAAAATGTCCTGTGCTTGGAGGGGGACGGCCTAATGGAGCTGTGGGAAGACGCTAGTGAGGCTGGAGTGAGATAAGGGAGGGGTGGGACGGCGGGGCGACCCATGGGTCGTGCAGGGGAGGATGACTGCTTCTATTGCAATCTACTGAGAGCCACCGAAGAGAGTAAGTCAGGGTTAAATCATCAGCAATTTACTGAGGAAAGGTGATTCTAGCGGCAGTGTGAATGGCAGGTGTGGGTGGGAGTGGACAGGGGCTGTGAGAAGGCTAGGAAGGATGAGGTGCAATCTAGGGCCAAGAAGATTGGACTAGGATGATGATATTGAGATAAATACTAGTAGATGAACTCCAGAATTATTTAGGATATAAAAATCTGATGATAGATTAGATATAGGAGGTAATCAAGAGTGAGGTGTGCAGACATAAGCACTAGGTTTTAGATTTATATACATGAGTGAATAATGAAGTCATTCACTGAGGGAACATAGTGCAGGAAAGTGAGAGATCTGGGCTGTGAACTCAGTATTACTGCATTGCTCTGTAGGAGAGTTTGCATCATCTAAGACAGGAGCTGGTAAACTTTGTAAAGGGCCAGGTAGTAAACACTTTGGCCTTTGCAGGCCAAAAATATGGTAGCTATTGCATAGTCTTCTAATATTTATTCATTTATTTATTTATTTTGCATTTAGAATCTTTTTAAAATGGAAAAACCTTCATAGCTCCTGGGAAGTAGAAAAATGGGGGCAGGATTTGGGCTGTGGTCCTGAGCAGTCATTTTAAGTGTCTGGAGTGAAAAAAAGGCCATTAGAGCTAGAAACATGAATGTTCAGGTTCAGGTCTCATCAGTGTTTAGGTAATAAGGGAAGCTGTGGATACAGGGGAATTTGCTGAGGGAGGTACATAATAAAAAGAGAACAGACTATGACAGAACACTGAGGAACTCTAATGTGTAATGGTCTAGTAGAGAAAGAGAAGCTTAAGAAAAGTAAGCAGTAAAAGAACTGGCACAGAAGTGGTAAGAAAACAGTAAGAATGTGGCATCTTGGAAGTCAATGAAAGTCAGTGGAGATCACTTTAAAGATGTAGAAAACTCTAGGAATTTAAATGCTACTGAGACATTTAATTGAAAAAATACCGAAGAAAGAATTGATAATTGGTAATGAATGATTTCTGATAGAGAAGAAGGGGATACAATAATTGGACTTCATGTGAAGAAGATGTAGGTAGATTTGCAAAATAGTAGCAGGAAGTTCCCATCTGGGGGCCTAAATTGTTTTTATTAAATAGGAGAAAAGGTTGTTGTTACTATGTTCAGAATTTTTAAGTCTGAGTGCAATAAAAAGCAAAGGCATCAGTTGAAATAAAGGAGTGCAGGTGTGGGAGTGCTGAGAGCACTGCACGGGGAAAACAGGAGCGCGTGGTTTCAGAGACTGTGAGAAACCCAGCGAGTCCCAGGAGGCAGCCAAGACCCACTTGAGGGTTTTGTCAGGAAGCTGAGACCAGGCCAGCAAGCTCATATGCTATCACCACCAAAGCTACTGACATAGCCAATACTCTACTAAACGGGGCCGTTCTCTGAGCACCCCTTTGAGGACAGTCCCCTGACGCTGAGCTAGGTCACAACTCTTTGGCTGCTCAGTGATTTTTCATTTGGAATTCCCCAATCCCCACCCATTCCCTTGATCATTTATAGATTTGACAAACACTTGTGTAACATTGACTGTGAGCAGGAAATCATCTGATTTTCTCTGTTGCATGACTTCTATGAGAAAGTGCGANAGGATGATGATATTGAGATAAATACTAGTAGATGAACTCCAGAATTATTTAGGATATAAAAATCTGATGATAGATTAGATATAGGAGGTAATCAAGAGTGAGGTGTGCAGACATAAGCACTAGGTTTTAGATTTATATACATGAGTGAATAATGAAGTCATTCACTGAGGGAACATAGTGCAGGAAAGTGAGAGATCTGGGCTGTGAACTCAGTATTACTGCATTGCTCTGTAGGAGAGTTTGCATCATCTAAGACAGGAGCTGGTAAACTTTGTAAAGGGCCAGGTAGTAAACATTTTGGCCTTTGCAGGCCAAAAATATGGTAGCTATTGCATATTCTTCTAATATTTATTTATTTATTTATTTATTCATTCATTCAAAATATGGTAGCTATTGCATAGTCTTCTAATATTTATTTATTTATTTATTTATTTTGCATTTAGAATCTTTTTAAAATGGAAAAACCTTCATAGCTCCTGGGAAGTAGAAAAATGGGGGCAGGATTTGGGCTGTGGTCCTGAGCAGTCATTTTAAGTGTCTGGAGTGAAAAAAAGGCCATTAGAGCTAGAAACATGAATGTCCAGGTTCAGGTATCATCAGTGTTTAGGTAATAAGGGAAGCTGTGGAGACAGGGGAATTTGCTGAGGGAGGTACATAATAAAAAGAGAACAGACTATGACAGAACACTGAGGAACTGTAATGTGTACTGGTCTAGTAGAGAAAGAGAAGCTTAAGAAAAGTAAGTAGTAAAAGGAAGTGATAACCCTGCCTTCCGCGATTTTATTAAATAGGAGAAAAGGTTGTTGTTACTATGTTCAGAATTTTTAAGTCTGAGTGCAATAAAAAGCAAAGGCATCAGTTGAAATAAAGGAGTGCAGGTGTGGGAGTGCTGAGAGCACTGCACGGGGAAAACAGGAGCGCGTGGTTTCAGAGACTGTGAGAAACCCAGCGAGTCCCAGGAGGCAGCCAAGACCCACTTGAGGGTTTTGTCAGGAAGCTGAGACCAGGCCAGCAAGCTCATATGCTATCACCACCAAAGCTACTGACATAGCCAATACTCTACTAAACGGGGCCGTTCTCTGAGCACCCCTTTGAGGACAGTCCCCTGACGCTGAGCTAGGTCACAACTCTTTGGCTGCTCAGTGATTTTTCCTTTGGAATTCCCCAATCCCCACCCATTCCCTTGATCATTTATAGATTTGAAAAACACTTGTGTAACACTGACTGTGAGCAGGAAATCATCTGATTTTCTCTGTTGCATGACTTCTATGAGAAAGTGCGATGCACACTCTCCCCTGTAGGAGGCGCGCTGCACACCTCAGCTCCGTGGAAAAAGTCTCCAAAGCTTTGCATATACGTCGAATGCCCACCTTCCCTGTTCTTATTTAGTCCCATGAACCCACACCAATCAGGATTTCATTCTGGCCACCGACAACAGCTCTCATCAGAATCCCTTGCGGTCACCATGTCATCCGGTCCAGAGGTCCTCTCAGCCTTCATGTCGCCGGACCTGGGAATGGTGGCGTTGACCCAGCCGGTCCCCCTCTTCAGGTCGCTTACCTCTCCCGACCTCCAGAACAGCACCCCATTCTGGCTCTCCTTTTACTTCACCGCACTTTCCCCTGTTGGGTCTCTCTCGTTTTAACTACCTGTAAGCCAGTAGTCCTTACCTTGACTGCAAACGGTAATCACCTGGGGAATTAAAACAATTTTTTTTTTTGTCAATACCCAGGCCACACCCAAGACCCATCTCTCAAAGTGAAACCAAAGCATTTGCGGTTTTACAAGCCGTCCAGGAGATTCCAGTGCGCAGCCAGTTAGGAATCCCTGTTAGGCAAAGGAGTGTCCGAGAGGCGCCAGACTGTCGCCCCTGACCACAGCTCTCTGATCCCCGTGCCCGTCCTTCTTTCACGGGCTGCCTCTGCTCTCCCCCCACACTGACCTCCTGACTGTGCCCCCACACACCGAGCATCCTCTCACCCCAGCGTCTTTGCATTCACCTTGAATTCTGTCAGCATGACCCTCACTTCCTTCTGATCTCTACGCAAAAATCACCTTAGCAGGAAACTTCTCGGACCATCCCGCATCAGCTAGCTGCCCCCTTCTCGCCCTCCACCTGGAGCCCTTCCTGCTACTTGGCCTGGCCTCGTCTCCACAACCCTGTCTTCACTTGATGCTTAATGTGCCACGTGCTTCTGGGTGTTTCTTTCACTATATTGTAAGTTCTGTGGGGAAAAATCCTTTTTTGTCTTGCTCACTGCTTAATCCTTGATGAATATAGAATCCACCAGTGGGTGGTAGGCACTCTAGAAAGGTTTATGTAATAATTGGTTGCATTTTTCTCTCTCTCTTTTTAAGCATATTTACTTTTTCTTCTGTTTATATCATCATAAACTTTGTGTTGAGTTCTAATGTTTTTCTTCTTTCTTGTTTGATAATATCATACAATTATTTCTTTTTTTGTACAATCCTGCTTCGGTTTCATAAATTGTGTTCCTTAATGTGTTCCTTAATGCTCTTATTTTATTTTCCATTATCAGTCTTTACATTTACTGCTATAATCGAAGAATGATTTTAAGAAGTGTTTGGTAAAAAAATGGTCTTCCTATCCGTTCATTTTTCTTTTTTTCTTTTTTTTTTTTTTTGTCTTTTTGGTGACTGGTAACGGGATCACAACCCTTGGCTTGGTGTAGCCTGCACCACGCTCAGCCAGTGAGCGCACGGGCCATTCCTATATAGGATCCGAACCCCCAGCGGGAGCGTCACTGTGTTCCCAGCGCCGCACTCTCCCGAATGCGCCAAGGGGCCGGCCCTCCGTTCATTTTTCTAATCTTGATTATCTTTTTTTTTTGTCTTAATTATACATTAGTAATTTCACATTGTGAACAGTTGTAGTAAATGTATGCGTTCTCTACATTACTTAATTCCTCAATACTTTTTTAATAGGTTCAACCCAAGGAAGCTGAGTTTAAGGTATATGATTATGCCAGTATTTTTCATTATATAATCACATAGTGGGATTGTAGCCATCATTTTAAAATGTAACCCTACGTCTTTTAGATGTCTGTAGGTTGAGGTGGATCTTCCATGCACTGGGCTAATTAATTATTTTTTATTGTTACTAAATGTACTCATTTGTTCCAGGTCATATCCTACTATCACACTTTCTTGTTTCTCACATGAATGTATGTGTCTTCCTTCATTAAGCCTATGTGGACAGTAAATCTCAGCCCCAATTCCCTCTGCCCTACACCACCCTGGCCACTGTGGGAAAAGCAATTAAGTAATTACTCCTTGTGTTCTCCCTGACCTGGGGGATTTCCTTTTCTGTGTACTAGCATTCCCTTTTCTCCACACCCTCACCAACATTTGTTATCTCTTGTCTTTTTTTATAATAGCCACTTTTACCGCTGTGAGGTGATATATCACAGTGGTTTTAATTTGTATTTCCCTTATGATTAGTGATGTTAAGCACCCTTTCATGTACATTTATAGAATACGTAAAATATATACATGAAACATATACATAAAATTTATGAAACGTGCATGATACGTACATGTGAAACATCTGTTTTCATATATGTACATATGCAATAAAACAATGGTTACCACAGGTGGGGGTGGGAGACAGGAAAAGGATAAAAAACCCACAGATACGTAGAATGAACAAGTCTAGAGATCTAACATAGAACGTGAGGACTCAAATTAATTAAATCGTATTGTATTATGGATTTTTGTAAAATAGACTGTAGCTGCTCTTGTCACCAAAGGAAGGTAACTATGTGTGATGATACATATGTTAATCTGCTTCACCACAGTAACCATTGTGCTATCCACATGTATCTATATGTATCCCATAACATCATGTTGTAGACCTCAAACATACATGATAAAATATATTTGAATTTTAAGAACCTATCAGGAAGGACGAAGGAGTATCTTCACTTGTAATGCAGACCTTGAAGGGCTCTGTATATTTCCTCTCCTCTAGGAAATGCAGCATCTGTGATGATGAGTCTGTGGCATTTGAATTAAGGACCTCCCCCAAGGATGCATCCAGCCACAATCTACAAACCTACCAAAGTTATGGGTTGTAAATTTGAAATTAAAAAATCCTGTAACCAGAAAAAAAATAAATGAATTAATTAATGATTCATATAGTCTGAAATAAAATGAATAATGTAAGAAGGGCTGTATGTGTCATCCATCACAACCTGTTTTATATAAATATATATACTAACTGGTGTATGTTAACTTAGGAAAAATGTTGCAGAAGGAAAAAGTTACTATCTTTCAAGAAATAATTACAAACAAAAGGTACTCAGTGCATTCTTTTAGTTTTATATTATTGTATCTCCATTCTGGAATGTCAGAAAAAAGTCTCTATTATTGCTATCCCTAATGAAGCTATATGCAGTTCTGTCCAAAGTCTTCAGGACTTGGTAATGCTGGGGTATCTAATGAATACGATGTACTTTAAATAGGCTGCGTTAACTTGTCCAATGACTTGAAAACGCTGTTTTCCACCAAAGACCTTGTAATTAAGTTAAGGACTATGTTTTAGTTTATTATCACAATATGTATCATAGAACTACAGTGAACTAAAGTAGACTAGTCACCATGTGTTGCTATGGCTAATGAGACTAACTTTTCTTTAAAAACAATTATCNTCCGTTCATTTTTCTAATCTTGATTATCTTTTTTTTTTGTCTTAATTATACATTAGTAATTCCACATTGTGAACAGTTGTAATAAATGTATGCGTTCTCTACATTACTTAATTCCTCAATACTTTTTTAATAGGTTCAACCCAAGGAAGCTGAGTTTAAGGTATGTGATTATGCCAGTATTTTTCATTATATAATCACATAATGGGATTGTAGCCATCATTTTAAAATGTAACCCTACGTCTTTTAGATGTTTGTAGGTTGAGGTGGATCTTCCATACACTGGGCTAATTAATTATTTTTTATTGTTACTATATGTACTCATTTGTTCCAGGTCATATCCTACTATCATGCTTTCTTGTTTCTCACATGAATGTATGTGTCTTCCTTCATTAAGCCTATGTGGACAGTAAATCTCAACCCCAATTCCCTCTGCCCTTCACCACCCTGGCCACTGTGGGCAAAGCAATTAAGTAATTACTCCTTGTGGTCTCTCTGACCTGGGGGATTTCCTTTTCTGTGTACTAGCATTCCCTTTTCTCCACACCCTCGCCAACATTTGTTATCTCTTGTCTTTTTTTATAATAGCCATTTTTACGGCTGTGAGGTGATATATCACACTGGTTTTAATTTGTATTTCCCTTATGATTAGTGATGTTAAGCACCCTTTCATGTACATTTATAGAATACGTAAAATATATACATGAAACATATACATAAAATTTATGAAACATGCATGATACGTACATGTGAAACATCTGTTTTCATATATGTACATATGCAATAAGACAATGGTTACCACAGGTGGGGGTGGGAGACAGAAAAAGGATAAAAAACCCACAGATACGTAGAATGAACAAGTCTAGAGATCTAACATAGAACGTGAGGACTCAAATTAATTAAATCGTATTGTATTATGGGTTTTTGTAAAATAGACTGTAGCTGCTCTTGTCACCAAAGGAAGGTAACTATGTGTGATGATACATATGTTAATCTGCTTCACTACAGTAACCATCGTGCTATCCACATGTATCTATATGTATCCCATAACATCATGTTGTAGACCTCAAACATACATGATAAAATATATTGAATTTTAAGAACCTATCAGGAAGGACGAAGGAGTATCTTCACTTATAATGCAGACCTTGAAGGGCTCTGTATATTTCCTCTCCTCTAGGAAATGCAGCAGCTGTGATGATGAGTCTGTGGCATTTGAATTAAGGACCTCCCCCAAGGATGCATCCAGCCACAATCTACAAACCTACCAAAGTTATGGGTTGTAAATTTGAAATTAAAAAATCCTGTAACCAGAAAAAAAAATGAATTAATTAATGATTCATATAGTCTGAAATAAAATGAATCGTAAGAAGGGCTGTATGTGTCATCCATCACAACCTGTTTTATATAAATATATATACTAACTGGTGTATATTAACTTAGGAAAAATGTTGCAGAAGGAAAAAGTTACTATCGTTCAAGAAATAATTACAAACAAAAGGTACTCGGTGCATTCTTTTAGTTTTATATTATTGTATCTCCATTCCGGAATGTCAGAAAAAAGTCTCTATTATTGCTATCCCAAATGAAGCTATATGCAGTTCTGTCCAAAGTCTTCAGGACTTGGTAATGCTGGGGTATCTAATGAATACAATGTGCTTTAAATAGGCTGCGTTAACTTGTCCAATGACCTGAAAAGGCTGTTTTCCACCAAAGACCTTGTAATTAAGTTAAGGACTATGTTTTAGTTTATTATCACAATATGTATCATAGAACTACAATGAACTAAAGCAGACTAGTCACCATGTGTTGCTATGGCTAATGAGACTAACTTTTCTTTAAAAACAATTATCTTCTTTATTTTCATTTAAATAACCAGACAGCACTGTTGGAAATAATATGTTGTTTGGTTTCTGCTGCTTTATATTTTCAGCAAATCCCTGGAATGTTGTAAATATGTAATGGACAGTCCAATACAATTGTTGGTAATTCTAAGTGTCAGGGACCTAAATAATGATCTTCTTATAATAAAAAAATCTTGTCAGCAAGATTATAGAATCTTGTGACTCTAGAAACCAGTACCTGGCAATGTTTCCAAAACATTACAAAATTTCTCTCTCTTTTTTTTTTTTTTTTTTGTGACTGGTAAGGAGATAGCAACCCTTGGCTTGGTGTCACTGCACCTCGCTCAGCCAGTGAGCGCACCAGCCATCCCTACCAGCCATCCCTATATAGAATCCGAACCCGCGGCGGGAGCCCCGGTGCGCTCCCAGCGCCACACTCTCCCGAGTGAGCCATGGGGTCGGCCCAAAATTTCTCATTTTTCTACTTTAATAAAGATGGTTAAAGTGAAATGCTGTATGGATTTCAGATAAGATATGGGTTTTTTGCATTGAGATTTTATTCTACTTTAATTTTGAAGAAATTTTTCTTATTAATGCAGGAGGAAGAGTCTGGAGGACCTAATAGCAGGCCTTAACCCACCTCATCCTCTTACCAGGTTCTTGACTCTGCCACAGGAAAGAATTCAAGAGCAGAGTCACAGTAGAAAGTGGTAACAGATTTAATATGATGAATAAGAGATACAGATTTCATGGAGAGAGAGAAAATGTGGTCAGCTGCAGAGACTGAGCAGGGCCCACACCAAGTTTAACATAAAAGCAAGAAACACATATTTAAAATTTAGTATGGAATGCAGGCTGGCTCAGGAGAGTGAACCCCTGCTTGCTGAAAGTAAGTTTAATACAAAGTAAAGTATGCACATCTCAGCTACTGAAGTACAGGTTGGCCCCAGGAAAGTGATAACCCTGCCTTCTGCTGGGATTCAGCTTTTATAGTTTCACTGTCTAATACATGTTCGGTTAAGGGGATGGTTCCCAGTCATGTAACATAGTCTTGCACATGCTCAATTGGGCTCTTTTTGGAATTTGGTCAAATCCTATCAAATGCTTCAGACATTTTCAAGAACATTCTGAGCTTTTTAGTACCCCTAGTGGAAGGTTATTCAAGGGATAAGCTCCCCTTCACTGAACATGCTTGGCTACTAGGATTGCCTAACCCCTCCCTACTGAGCATGCCCAGCCACTGGATTTGCATAAGCCAGCCCCCTGAGGTCTCAATTTCCCCATGTTGATGTTGAAAATAGGTCTAACTGGCCACAGTAACTTTCCTCTAGGGGAGGGCCTGGAGGAAGGGCCTGAGACTTTGGGGAATGTCTTGAAATCCAGAGGTATGTTCTGAAACCTGAACCCATGGAAACCGAGCAACTCCTATCTCGTTATGAGTTTTATTTTACAATATCTTTCCTATTTTAGATTAAGAACATGTGAAAAATTAAAAATTAAAAATTCATCTTCTGTAATTATGTTGTATTTTAATCTGTGTAAAGTTATAGATAAACTTGATTGTATTGTATAGAAAACAATTCATTTATTTTTAAAACTAATCTCTTAACGTATATATTAGTACAATGACCAAAACTTCCTATAGATATTTTGGAAGGGACAATAGTTTTATCAAAGTTAGAAAGTATTGAAAAGTAGGGGCCGGCCCAGTGGCGCACTGCTACAGTGTGCCGCTTGGGAGCGCGGTGGCGCTCCCGCTGAGGGTTCGGATCCCACATACAGACCGGTTCCCGCTCACTGGCTGAGCGAGGTGTGGGAGCAACACCGAGGGTTGCGATCCCGTTGCTGGTCCCGGTCCGGTACGGGTGAGACACTGAGGGTTGCGATCCGTTGCCAGACATGAAAAAAGACAAAAAAGGAAAAAAAAAAGAAAGAAAGTATTGAAAAGTAGAAAAAAACTTTAAAAATTGGCCCAACTCATGCTACTCAAAAATATCCCCAACTAAAATTGCGCTGTGTATTTTACAGTTTTCTCTTTATAATATTTATACCTTTACAACATATATATACATACATAACTATGTCTCCATGAATGTGTGAGTCCACTTTATATTAATAATGTCCCATAAGAAAGTTGAAACATCTTTTCCAGAAGCTGTTTCATATTAGTGCATATTAACCAATTCCAAATGTGAGACCTCTAGGGAGCTTCAGATTGTATATAAGAAAAATGTTGAAATAAATATTTTTGTATTGAAATAAATATTTTCATATGTAAGCCTTGGTTCAGAATCCAGGTTATTTTCTTAAGATAAATTCATAGTAATGGAGAAAGGAAAAATATAAAACAAAAACCACTATTAGTCTCAGAGGTAAACCACTATTATTACAGTAAAACAACTATTGTTAGGATGTTGTACGTGTTTCCAGTAATTCCAATTACTCAATTTTCTGGACATACCAAGATTTACTAAGCCATAAATATCTACAGGAGTACGTTTGGATAAGTTCCTAGAAGTGCTTTATGAGGATTCTTGGTTTTGTGCACGTTGCCACACAACCCAAGGAAAGTTGACAGATACTCAGTCGGTCAGCAGTGTGGTAGAATGCAGGGTCTTCACAGCTCTCTCGGTGCTAGCCACGTGCTTTCTCACATGTGTTTGCTAATGTAACAGCCCACAAGTAGAATTTCATTGTTGCTTTAAATTGCTTTCCTTCAGTTACAAGGGAAATTGAACAATTGCTTTAAAAAAGGTTACCAGCCAGGAGTGCTCCTTGAGTGCATCACTTGATCATGCTTTTGCCCATGTTTTTATGGGAGTTGTTCATTTTCCTCTAAATGATTTGTGAGAACGTTTTCATTAAGGAGGCCACCTCGTCATATGTGTTGTGTTCCCCCATCTCAGTGTCATATGACTTTGTATTGTGCTAATGGTGTTTTACAACCTACAGTAAATATGGTTTCACTTTTGATATTCTTAAAGAAGCCTTTTTTGCTTCGAGTATAAAAGTATCAGTATTTTACTTTACTGTTTATGATTTACTGTTATTTGCTTTCAGCTCGTTTTGTATATTTTGAAACATGGAGTTACTTAACTGTTTTTGTTTCTTCTTGAAGTTGCCTTTTAAAGTAGAATTACTGTTTAAATATTGAGTATACTGTTTAAATTTCTCCTTGTTCATAAACACCATCTTTATGATCTAATAAATAATAATGTCTACTTTAATCAATTTTACCTATTTAAGAGTATTTTCAGAAATAAGAAAATAGTCACTATTTTCTTGAACTCATGGTGGTTTGATTAAAACAAAGAAGGGGATAAATAAACAGATTTGGCACCTTGACATACATTGTGAGATGAGGCTCTGTACTGATCTGAGGAGCCACTATAATTAAGTAATAATGAAAAGGTACTTTCTAACTGATTTTGCCCAAGGTGGGAACTAGAAGGTTAATTTTGCTTATGAAATGGGATGCATTTTATTCAATGTCTATCTGTACATACTGATATGTGGGTGATTCTTTAACTCAGAATTTTATAAAAACAAATAGAGACTGCACACCCATTCTGTAATGAAAACTACAGACAACAGGTTATAAAGCTTCATGCAATGAACTGTAAAGAATTTAAAGTTTTTGCATCTTCAGTTCCTTCTCATTAAGGAATATTTCTTCATCACAGTGGCTAGAATCTTGCTCAGTCTGAATTTCTTTCTTTTTTAATTCTAATAAGACATAAGTTGCTTCTTTCAGGACCATCATTTTCAATACCAGACAATTCTTCATTTTCTTCATGATCAAGGGAATGTTTAGGAAATTATGCACGACTGTCTCTTTAAGACTAGAGGGCAGGGGAGAGCCTGCCTTCTCTTGACATCTGTGTTTTATCTGTGGGATAAGCAATCCACAGTGTGGCAATGGGGAGCGTGGGAGGAAGGTCAGTCCCTCTTCTTTTATAGGAATAGTCAGGTCATGTTTTGTGTCTCAGGCACATCTAGGTCCCTGGTGGCTTTGCACTGACATACTCAATATGTATGTAGCATCTTGAAATTCACCAGTCAACAACTTGCCTAACATTTTATGTTACAACACTGGTGTTTATTTTTTCCTGTAAATATACCAGTTTTATAATTTAAATTTGAGTAGTTGGCTTATAAAAGGATAGCTTTGCCGGATCCCTGCACTGCCCTAAACCATCTTGAATGAACGATGAATCTTTAGAGGTCAGTGTGGGTCTGTGTTCACTGACAGCTCACATTATTAAAGAAAATGTTTTTTGTTCCTTTCTGTCAAATCAAAATGCTTCCCAATATGTCAAGGAATTGCTTGTTTTGGGTATCTGTCAGGTTTGCCACTGCTGCTAGATTAAGGTCAAAGTTGACAACTGAACATACATTGATAACACGTCCCAATAAGGAGGTGGGGGAGGAGATGATTCTGACAGCCTATTTGAGGTTGGAATCTTATTTCTTATCTAATTCTGTTTTGACCACTTAAATATTGTACAAAGGTGGAACATATCTGCTAAACATATAAAAAAGCAAGTTTGACATTTAACAAAGATTAAATTCTTTTAAAAAATTCTATCTTCCACTATTGTAGTTCTGAGTGCCATTACCAATTCAAGCCAAGTGTCTACAAATATCTAATCCATGTGCATCTAGCAGAGAGGCAGCGGTTTCCAAAGTGTGTTTGTGGTAAGCACACATCTGTTGGTCACACATGACTAGTTTATCCTATCATGGGACTGATTATGTAAAAACACTTGCACCGTATGTCATTATCCTAAAATATCTATATGGGCAAGTTCATTGAAATTTTAATATATTGTTCTTTCCTGAAAAAGGAAAATAATTTTGTTTGTAGAGTTAAGACCAATGCTATTTTTTTTTAAGTTACATACACATTTTGATAAAGATAAATTTGTGGATCATGCACTGATGCTCACATTTGGAGTTATTCAGTGAGGACTTATTCAAAGTCACCTCTAAGATGTCACAATTGATTTTCATGCAAATGTCATGTTATAAGATTTAATAGCAAAAGGGAAATGTTTCACAAATTAAGGGAAGAAATTCATTTCCATGTGCTTCAATGCATTTGTTGATTAAATTACTTTCAATAGGGTGACTTTATTTTCAAGGTCAGAGGATTTCTAGCAGAGTAAATAGAGTTCCTCTCCCAAAATGATAACTATTAAATGCACACACTTATTACCAGAAAAAATCTAAATCATCTTGGAGGATAACATACTGTATTTTTATTTTCATAGCATGATCTTGTCAAAAGACAATTATAGCAAGTTTAGTTAAATGCTCTAATTGGCTTTTATTTGCGATTTGTGAATCAGGTTGCATCTCATCTGAAAATAGAGAGGTGCTCTACTGAGTATGACAGAACTCTTGGTTTTTTTAAGGTAGCTTGAGCTGGAACAAGGAACAAGCATAAGATAAAAAGTGGGCTGGTTAGTATCTGATTACTTCCGGTTACTTTCCTTGTAAGGTTTAAAAGCAGAGGAGACTTCCATGCTCATTAAAACTGGCCTGTTTGGCGGCCGGCCCGTGGCTCACTTGGGGGAGTGTGTTGCTGATAACACCAAGGCCACGGGTTCGGATCCCATATAGGGATGGCCGGTTCGCTCACTGGGTGAGCGTGGTGCTGACAACACCAAGTCAAGGGTTAAGATCCCCTTACTGGTCATCTTTTAAAAAAAACCAAACAAACAATAACAACAACAAAAAAAAAACTGGCCTGGTTGGGAATTTGGCTGTTATTTCTCTCTTGATTTCTCAGAAGATCAAATAAACAACATAGTTCCTGTTGGTGATGTGGGACTTTAGCATAAATGACTCCATTCTGGTTTGGTCTGTTGGGGCTTAGTGCAACACATCAGTCCAAATCAATGGATTCCTATAAATTTTATCTAATAATCTTATATATACTTGTAAAGATGTTTTCAAAGATAGTTTTGAAAAGGCTATTACTTTTCTTTACCTTTTAAGAAATAAAGATACTTAATGTTAATCTGAAACTCCACCTCTATATTGATTGGATACACTTGTTTCATTTGTACCTGAGATAAAGTACATACATTCAACCCTAAATACAACCAAATTTTGAAATGATTCTACAAAGGTGTTCACCCGCAATAGCCTCTCTTCTGAAACCTCCTGACAGCTGAGAGTTCACAATGACCCACAGTGGANTGGTGCTGACAACACCAAGTCAAGGGTTAAGATCCCCTTACTGGTCATCTTTTAAAAAAACCAAACAAACAATAACAACAACAACAACAACAACAACAACAAAAACTGGCCTGTTTGGAAATTTGGCTGTTATTTCTCTCTTGATTTCTCAGAAGATCAAATAAAAAACATAGTTCCTGTTGGTGATGTGGGACTTTAGCATAAATGACTCCATTCTGGTTTGGTCTGTTGGGGCTTAGTGCAACACATCAGTCCAAATCAATGGATTCCTATAAATTTTATCTAATAATCTTACATATACTTATAAATATGTTTTCAAAGATGGTTTTGAAAAGGCTATTACTTTTCTTTACCTTTTAAGAAATAAAGATACTTAAATAATGTTAATCTGAAACTACACCTCTATATTGGTTGGATACACTTGTTTCATTTGTACCTGAGATAAAATACATACATTCAACCCTAAATACAACCAAATTTTGAAATGATTCTACAAAGGTGTTCACTCGCAATAGCCTCTCTTCTGAAACCTCCTGACAGCTGAGAGTTCACAATGACCCACAGTGGACAGCAGTTCCTATGTTATGTTCTTTCTCTTTGCTCATATACCAGGAGAATACCTGCATTGCAAAGACAGGACTCAGTAAATAAAGCTCTGTCAAAAGGGATATTCTGTTTGGCAGTATATGTTTGAAGTAACTCTAGCCAGGGCTGAAAGAGTTAAATTTTCTTGTATTCTTAAAAACAGCAACAGAATGCTTTCTTTTCTTTTTTCTTTTCCACTTCTCTAACGTCTAGCATGCGTGCCTTCCCCCATGGTGTGGGAATTCAGAAGAATAATGCAAGGGGATGATTTTATTGACATACTGGTTGTGGGTACTTAGCAGGCAAGAATATCTGTAGACTTAATAAATGGGCACTTCCTTACCAAGTTAAATTTTTCTATTTAAAATTACTTTAGAAGTTTAGTTTCTCCAATTTTACTTTATATTGTAAACATTTCAGAGGAAAATTTACTGATACTTTTGCATTATTATAGCATCTCACATATTAAAACTTTACAGAAATCCATTTGAGCAGAGAAAAACTCTTGAGAGAAAAATTGTGTTAATAAAATTAATTTTTGCTTTAAAAATGTGATCTAAAAGCATTTTTACATTAATAACTTAATTATAATAACCATTATAT
>NW_007733824.1:102768-103985 GCF_000696425.1 Galeopterus variegatus
TTAAAGATACTATAATGAAACAAATTTTCCTTGCAACTAATTTTTTGTTCTCATCACTTTTTAAAATTTAGATGAAATTCACATCACATACAATTAACCATTTGTTATATTTTATTTTTTTATTTTGGGGGCAGCTGACTGTTACAGGGGTCCGAACTCTTGACCTTGGTGTTAGAAGCACTCGACCATTTTAAAGTGCAAAATTCAGTGGCTTTTCCTGCATCGAAAATGTTGTGCAATCACCTTCTGTCCCTGGTGTCAATTGTTTTCATCACTTCAGGACAGCGTCCACACCCACCCCTACCTCCCAGCATCTGCTGGCGACCTCTGATATGTCACTGTCTCTAAGGACTCACTTATATCCTGGGTATTTCATATAAAAGGAATAACATAATATGTGACCTTTTGTGTCAGGCTTTTTTCACTTAGCATATATATATATATTTGTTGTTCATCCCAGTTGTAGCGTGTGTCAGTATTTTCTTTCTTTTTATGGGTAAATAATATTCCATTATACTTATATACCACAATTTGTTTGTTTATTCATCTGTTGATGGGCATCTGGGACATCCACCTTTTGGCTGTTATAAACAATGCTGCTAGAAACACTTGTGTATAGCTTCTGCATGGTCATCAGTTTTTATTTCTTTTGAGTATATACCCCGGGGTGGAATTGCTGAGTCATATGGAAGTTCTGTGTTTAACACTTTGAGGAACTGTCCACATGTCTTCTATAATGGCTGTACCATTTCACATTCTGAACAGCAACATATGAAAATTTCTGTTTCCCCACATCTTCCCTAACACTGGTAATTTTACATTATTTTGATTATACCCAGTGGGTATGAAGTGGTATCTCATCGTGGTATTGATTTGCATTTCTTTAATCACCAGTGATGGTGAAGACCTTTTCATGTGCTTTCTGGCCATTTGGATATTTTCTTTAAAGAAATATCTATTCAAGTCCTTTGCCAATTTTTTAAAAAATTGGATTATTTGTCTTTTTGTTGTTGAGTTGTAACGGTTCTTTAAACTCTTATCAGGTATATGACTTAAAAATATTTTCTCCCACTCTGTAAATTGTCTTTTCACTTTCTTGATAATATTCTTTGATTCCCAATAGCTTTTAATTTGTACAAAGTTCAATTTATCTGTATTTTTATTTTGTTGCTCATGCTTTTGGTGTCAAATTTCAGAATCCATTTCCAATTCTGAGA